>NC_081420.1:125445307-125714787 GCF_949786415.1 Peromyscus eremicus
GTCAGGGATGGGAAACTGGATACAGAGGGATGTCTGAGGGGCCCTCACATTTGGCCTGGGTAACCCTCTTTGCTAAGCTCCTACCCCATCTTCCAATTCTCTGTGGGCAGTATCACCCACATGCATGTTCTAGCCTCCCCTTTGTCCCCACAGGTCTAAAGAAGTGGGTAGAAGTCGGCAACTCTGGGGTCTTCCGCCCTGAGATGCTCCTGCCCATGGGACTCCCTGAGAATGTGTCTGTTATTGCTTGGGGTCTCTCCCTGGAGCGGTGAGTGCCCAGGCCAGAACTTGGGATAACCCTGTCATTCATTTGTTCATGCCTCTTGACAATTCTTTAGTAAGAATGCCCAGTCTTGTGCCTGGCCCTGAGCTGTGAACAGGATAGCGTATTTCCCCAATACCGTGCAGCCTGATCCTAGCGGAGAAGGAAGGACAACTAACATGGCCACTAAGGAAATTCGAAGGCCGGAATGTTGATGGGCAGGAAGTGCTGTAGAGAGGGTAGAGCAGGACTTAGGAGACTAGGTGATCAGGAAGAAGGCAGTGACGGTTTCTAGCAGGGTGTACCAGGCACAAGGCCCAGCCAGGGCAAAGTCTCTGAGGCTAGACTAAGCATGGGGTGTGCGAACAGAGGTGAGAATGGGAGGTAAGACGGGCTTGGAAGTAACTGGGCCGATAGTACAACATCTTGTTCACCATGGGGAAGACTTGAGCATTCATTCTGAAAAAGATGGGTGCCTCTGAGAAGCAAAAGATAGCCTAATCTGACTTAGTGTTAAATTCTGTTCCTTCTCTCAGGCCAACAATGATCAAATATGGCATCAATAACATCCGAGAGCTGGTGGGCCACAGGGTGAACCTGCAGATGGTATATGACAGCCCTGTGTGCCGCCTGGACATTGAGCCCAGGTCTCTACAGACACAGGAGGCCGTATAATACAGGTTGCCCTAGAGAGCCCTGTGCTGTCCCTATGCATCCCTCAGTGGTGACCTCTAACATTTATGAGGCCTCTGTGAGGCCAGTGCACTCCCTCTGCCTCACCCACCCAGGGGCAGGGTCCTGAGTACAGGAAGCAGGTTTCTTGTGCTGGTCTCTAGTGGTGCATGTAGTATGCCTCTAAGGGTGGGTTAGGGCCCTGCGGGTCGGCTCTTGTCTAATAAAGTGGGCACTTCCCTCATGTGGTGCCTTTCCTTAGGATCCTTCCTTGTTGTTCATTTCATAGGTGATTTGTGGGCCTTCCCTCACTCCCAGTTCCATGTAGTGCTCCCCTTCCATTGGAGGAAACTGGGCGGTGGTTCCTGAGTGTGCTTTTTTGGGGGGAGTCACGGCTTCAGATCCTCCATGGTCTGGGATCCTAGGAGGTCCCAGGCAGCCCATGCCGGTTCGTGGCTTCACTCAACATTTATTTTTAATGGATGTGTGTCTATCTGTTCAAGTACATGTGGAAGACAATCCTGACTGAACTCGAACTTACACAGCAGGCACTTAACTGAGCCAGCCCCTCACCCCTATCTATCATCCACTAATCACTAACTGGTACCCAGTCCTCTCCTCTAAGTGAGTAGAACTGAAACTCCTCTTGGGGAAAGGAACATTTAGTAGGTGATGGCCTAAAAGCCAGCATTCCCATGCTTGGTAGGAGCAAGGGTGTGGGGTGAGAAGCTGCTCTTAATTCCCCTATGATGAAATCTCCCGGCATTGGAGCAGCTGAAGTGGAGCATCATGAGTTCAAGGCCAGCCTGGGCCACATACTTAGTCTGTGTTAAAAAAAGAGAAGACTCATGAACTTTGAGGAAGAAGTTGCATAAAGCTTTGGGCACCTGCACTTGAATTTGCTTTTCTAGGGCTGATTTTTTTATGTTTATGGTTGTTTTGTCTGCATATATGTCTTTATTTGCTAAATAATTTTTTTAGGCTATGTGGTGGTGGCACACGACTTTAATCCTAGCACTCAGGAGGCAGAAGCAGGCAGATCTCTGTGAGTTCAAAGCCAGCCTGGTCTACATAGGTTATCACTATAGCCCAGGCTAGCCTCAAATTTGAGATTCTTCAGCCTCAGCCTCCCAAATACTGAGATTATAGATGAATATCACCACGCTTAGAATTTTTTTATTTCTTTCTTCAAGATAGGGTTTCTTTGTGTAGCCTTGGCTGTCCTGAAACTAGCCCAGTAAACCAGGCTGGCCTCGAACTCACTGAGATCCTCCTGCCTCAGCCTCCCAAGCTCTAGATTGAAGGTGTGCACCACCACTGCCTGGCAACACTGAAGTTCATTGCCTCCTATCAATAAATTTTAGAATCCTTGCAATTTTTACAACAATGTTGTTTTAGATTTCTATCACAGCAGTCATAAATAGGAATGTGTTTTGAGACTACCAGTTTTTCAAACAGTGTGGTAGTACTTGGGAGACACAGGCAGGTGGATCTCTGAGGCCAGACTGATATACAGAGCCAGTTCCAGGACAGCCAGGGCTACACAGAGAAACTTGAATCTCCCAAAAATAAATAAGAGTGCCAGTTCTTCCATGGTCTAGCTGGTGAAAATCCAGATTCATAGTCATTTTCCACAGAATGTAGGTGTCAAGATATGTCCTAGTTTAGTGTGTAATGATGACACCTTGGCTCAGAAGGTATACTATGTGATTGGGACCTTCCTGCATGCCTCCCTTATGTGGACAATGTGACAGATATCCCTAGGGCCTTTGCCCCTGTTGTGGTATCCTGTCCATGGCCTCTCTTAGGTCCCTGCTGTCCTGCCAGAGAGCCTCTCTAGGGCTGCTGCTGATCCTGAGCTGGTCTCAGGGCCTTTGCACACACATCCATTCCAATATATTACTCATTTGTGTGGGTTGTGCTGGTAATCAAACCCAGGGTGTGTATGCTAGACAAATGCTCTAACTGAACTATATCCTCAGGTTTAGCCCTTTTTTGAGACAGGGCTTTTGTGTTGCCTAGACTGGCCCCAACTCCTAGGCCTGAGAAATTTTGCTTCAGTTATCCAAATAGTGTGGACCACAGGCATGGTAACTGTTCCTAGCCTCAGTGTTTTAGATTGGATTTTTTTTTTTGAGTCTGGGTCCTGCCCATTTTGTCCAAGTTGGCCTGAAGCTGGAGATCCTCCTACCTCAGCCCCAAACACTGGGGTTATAGGCATGCCGAGATGCATATTGAGTTCCAGACCAGCGTGAGTTTATTTGAAATGTAGAGAGCCAGGCAGTGGTGGCACACACCTTTAATCCCAGCACTCAGGAGGCAGAGGCAGATGGATCTCGAGTTTGAGGCCAGCCTGGGCTACAGAGAGAGATCCAGGACAGCTAGGGTTGTTACACAGAGAAACCCTGTCTCGAAAACACAAAATAAATAAATGAATAAATAAATATTTCAGGCTATCACTAGCCGTGAGGGTGTCTGCCTTTAATTCTAGCACTCTGGAGGCAGAGGCACGCCGATATCTGTGAGTTCAGGGCCAGCCTGGTTTACAAAGAGTCCTAGGCCAGGACATAGTGGGAGCCTGTTTCAAAACAATTTGAAAAAAAAAGTTGTCTAGCAGAGGGCCGAAACTCCCTAAGAACTGGTCAGACTCCCTGTAATCTGAGTCCCGCACATGCGCCCCACGACCTTAGACGGACACCGAGCGGTTGCTGCGCCTAACCGCCCGCTGGTCCTTGCGCAAAGCTTTGGGGGCGGGGCCAGGGCGCGCTTCAGCACGTGCACGGGGCGGGGCGCGCGCAGGGGGCGGGGCGCGCGCAGAGGGCGGGAGCGCCGCGGCGGGAGAAGACGAAATGGAGCGCCAGGGAGTACGTGAGGCGCTGTTTTCCCTTCTGCGGGCGGCGGGCGGGGCAGAGGGCGGGCGGGATCCGGGACTTACCCCACAGACCTGCCCCGGGGCTGTTCCTCACCTTTGGGGCCGCCTCCTGCCAGGCGGGGCGAGACGTGCTGACAGGGAACCGCTGGGGCCTGACGGACAAGGCTGTGAGGGGTACGGTGCGCCCCAGGAGCCGGGCGAAGGCCACTCACCGCGTAGACCAGGCCGGCCTCGAACTCAGGCGGCCGCCCGCCTCAGCCTCCCGAGGGCTGGGGAGGGGATAGAGGCGTGCGCCCGGAGGTCCCAGCTAGCGTCCCTTCCGAGGGTGCCACACACTCAGGTGGACGCGCCCCCCACGCCGCCCTCCAGAGCTGGCTGTGCTCGCAGGTGGACGTGCCTCCCGTGGAGTTAAAGGACCAGGGACCCCAGGCGACTGTGGAGAGCGGGGAGCACCATCAGAACGAGAACCACGAGGGAGAGGCTAGCGCAGCGGCGGCCAGGTGAGGGGGACGGGTCCCGCGGCTCTCCCGACTCCCGGCCCGTTTCTGTTCACGCGGTTCCTTCCACAAGGTCTGCGTGCCCAGAACGGCCCTGGGAGCTAGGAACGTTGTCATCCTTTCCATAGCCACGGGGTTTAGTTTCAGGATTCCCCCTCTCCCGAAGCCACATCTACAGATGCTCAAGTCCCTGTCTGACACTGCATAACATCCTCGTGTTCAGACTCGTCTTCTCTTGTACCGTTTGTTTTTTTAAACATTTTGTGTGTGTGTGTGTGTGTGTGTGAAAGGGGTGGACATGTGGAAGTCAGAACCTGTTGGACCATGTGGTTCTGGGATAGAACTCTGGTCTTCAGGCTTAGCAGCAAAATGCCTGTTTCCTGAACCGTGTCATGGGTGGGCCTGCTTGTGTAGACATCAGTTTGTTTATGATTTATTTTATGTGTGTGAATGTTTTACCTGAATGTGTGTATGTACACTGTGTGCAAGCCTAGTGCTTATGCAGGTCAGAAGAGGCTATCAGGTCCTCTGGAACTGAAGTTATGGATGGTTGTAAACCACCGTGTGGGTGCTGTTAATGAAGGTCCTCTGCAAGAGCAACATATGCTCTTAACTACTGAGCCACCTCTCCAGCTCCCTCTCTCAAAGCAGAGTCTCATTATGTAGGCTGGACTGGCCTGGAACTCAATATATAGACCAGGTTGTCCTTGGACTCAAAGAGATCCACCTGCCTCTGCCTCCGAAATGCTGGGATTAAAGGCATGCACCACCACACACTGGTTATGCACACTATTCTCAATAACAATTTAAATAAATTTTTTTTTCAAAATGCAAGCAAGTGCCACATCCCCAGCACCTGTTCTAAATTTGACTTGTGATTTGTTTTCTTTTTTTTTTTTTAATTTATTTATTTATTATGTATACAGAAGAGGGTGCCAGATCTCATTACAAATGGTTGTGAGCCACCATGTGGTTGCTGGGAATTGAACTCAGGACCTCTGGAAGAGCAGTCAGTGCTCTTAACCTCTGAGCCATCTCTCCAGCCCTTGACTTGTGATTTGAATCCATGGATGAGAGCCTATGGGTATGGAGAGCCCACTAGGTAGCAGTCCAGATGCTACATGGTATAAGGAAAAAATATGAGGACACAATAATGGTGACTGATTTACCTTCAAGGTCATAGCAGAGTTCCTGGAGATGAAGAATAAATCATTAGAAGGAAGACCCTGCTCCAGGCAGAGGAACTGCTGGTGTACAGGCTGTAGAGATTATTGGACAGTAAAGGTTAAGAGGGAGATAGTAAGAGACACAATTAGACCTCTCCTCACCCTTTTTGCTTTCCTTCAGTGGGGTCTTACATATCCCAGGCTGGCCTCAAACTGGCCATGTAGCTGGGATGACCTTGAATTGAATTTCTGATCCTCCTGCCCTCCATCTCCCAACTACTAGGATTATAGCTTGTACTGCCACACCTGGTTTATACAGTGCTTGGGGTTGAACTCTGGGTTTTGTGCATGCTAAGCAAGCACTCTACCGACTGAGTGCCATCCCTGGCTTTACAGTCAGACTTTAGATGCCTCTCAGAGGTTTAAGAATGGGAGGACTGACACCATTTGGCTACTTTATATTAAGAAGTTTTGGGGAGGCAAAGGCTGATGGTCTCTCTGAGTTCCAAGCTAGTCAGGGCTACATCATGAGACTGTCTCAAAAGAATTTTTTTTTTAACTGTCTAGCCCTTTATAGAAGTTTGTTCTTTGAAAGAAGGTAGACAAAGGCTCCCCCTAGCTGCTGTGACATGAAGGAGGACAGGAGGGAGGCGGCAATGGGAATAATTCAAGTGCAAGATGAGTATAGCTTGGTCTGTGGTGTTAGGGAAGTGGTGAGATGTCAGGTGCTGAAAATAGTTAAGAAGATAGATCTGAAAAATTGATAATGGATGAGATTCTGGAGTGAAAGAAAGCAGGTGTCGAGGGTGAATTAAAAAATGTTTTTCCCTTGCACTTTATTCATCAAATATTTATTCAGGGTCTAGATGATGGACATGCAAGAGCAACCAAGCCAGCACTTCTGGTTCCTTGGGACTCAGCAGTATGACGTTGTGATAGCTCATTGTCTTTTGGTGGCATCACAACTCATTTGTTTTTAGTGCTTCATAATGTCCTTTGTGTGGATATGCCCTGATATATGTCCATTTCATTTTTTAAGGACATCTTGGTTGCTTCTAAGTTTTAACAGTTATGAATAAAACAGCTACAAATTATACCTGGTTTTAAGTTTTTAATTTCAATGAGGTCCAATTTCTCAGCTCTTTTGTGTGTGTGTGTGTGTGTGTGTGTGTGTGTGTGTTTGTTTTATTTAAGACATTAACAGCCTTTCCCAAAAAGCTGGGCATAATGGTACATGCTTTTGATTCCAATACTCAGGAGGCAGAGGCATGTTGATCTCTTGAGTTCGAGGCCAGCCTGGTCTACAAAGTGAGTTCCAGGACAGCTAGGGGTATACAGAGAAACCCTGTCTCAAAACAAACAAACAAAACCAAAAAATAATACACCAACAGCCAGGTGTGGTGGCACTTGTCTTTAATTCCAGCTGAAGGCAGAGGCTGGTGAATCTCCCTGAGTTTAAGGCCAGCATAGCCTATATAGTGAGACTATCAAAAAACCCCAAAACCAAAGTCGCTTAGATTTTCTCCTATATTCTGATTTGGGATCTTACATTTGTTTACTTTCTTGCCTTTTGCTGTACTGGGGAAGGAACCCAGTGTCTTATGCATGGTAAATGAGCACCCTGTCACTGAGTGTACATTTCCAGTTGCTGAAACTGCAGCACTTTGAACTTGACCCTGACTGGTGTGACAAAGAAATGAAGTAAGGACAGGCACATGTACAGAAAAGCTAGGGTTGGGTGGGCTGTGTGCTCTGATGGAGGTATACCATCAGCAGCTGTGAAAAATTTATATGTATATATTTTAACCAATTGAGGTAGATTTATTGTATACAGTTGAATGAGGAGGCAAGTTCAGCTAATTTCAGTAGTGGGTCTCTGTAGGGGAGGTCTCAGGCTGTAAACATTCAGGAGGGAAAAAAAACAACTGTAGTCCATACTTTGTACAGACACGTCAACATCTGAACATAGACCATGGGAAGGTTTTGCCATCTCTAGGATTCTGAAGACTTGAAGTTATGGACACTTTGTGTTCACATCAACATTACATATTTATTCAGGACTTTATCCACTTTCCACACCCAGCCCTTGTTTTTTCATGCAGGGTCTTACTGTACAGCTCAGCTCTGTCCTAGAATTGTCCTAGAACTCAAGGTTCTTCTGAGTCAACCTCCCAAGTGCTAGGATTATAGGCATGTGCCATCCTGTTTATCTGAAACTTTCTGAGCATCATGAACCTTTAGATTTGGAGGTTATTTATTTTGTTAAGGCAAAGTCGCAATATGTAACCTGGCAACCTAGAACTCACTGTGCAGATCAGACTTGTCTTGAACTCAGATCAGCCTGCCTCTTCCTCCTCAGTGCTGGGATTAAAGGTATTCACTACCATGCCTGGCCTGAATTTTGGAATTTAGAATTAAGGATGCTCATTCTGTGACATGCCATGTAACTCACCTGTGGAAGTGTGTGATTTAATAGTTTTTAGTATAATCATAGAGCCATACAACCACCACTAGTCAACTTGAAAAACATTTTTATCATTCCAAAAAGAAACCTCATACCTACCTGCCTCTTTCCCATCCCCTATAACTACTAGTCTGCTTTCTGTCTCCGTACATTTGTCTATTGTGGACATTTCATGTGCATGTAATCATATGCCATTTGCTCCTTTGTGTCTAGCATTCTTCACTTGGCATGTCATTTATACCATAGCCTTTATCAGAACTTCAGTCTGACTGAATAAAATTACATATTATGAGTCTGTCATATTTTGTCTTTTATCAAAAGACAAGTAGTTTGACTATTATATGTAATAGTACTATGAACATCCAAATACAAGTTTTTGTGGGGATGTAGTATATATAGTCTCCTGTATATTCAGGTTCCAAATTGCCAGGCCACCCAACAGATTTAGCACATTTCTCTCCTTCCATCTTTGTCTGGCTTCCTGGGATTGAACTCAGGTCTCCAGGCTTGATTAGTAGTGGCCTTTACCTATGAGGTCATCTCACTGGCCCAGTGTTAGGCTTCTTTTGTTCTTTTGGAAGTCTCTCATGTAGTCCAGGTTAGCCTTGAGCTTGATACATAGCTGAAATTGTCCTGAACTGATGCTGCAACTCCTACCTCCTGTGCACCACCACTCCTGGCTTGCAACAGAAGGATATGTGTAGGTTCTGTGCAAATGTTGCACCATTTTACAGAAGGTGTGTATCCACAGATTTAGCTATCTTAATAGGTACTAGAAGAAAGGTGAATATATTTAGTGTGAACTGCTGGGCCAGAGAAGTGACTTACTCAGGATCCTGTTATAAAAAGATGCTGGTTGGGTGTGGTGCACATCTTTAATCCCAGCACTTGGGAGGCAGAGGCAGGCGGATCTCTGAGTTCAATGCCAGCCTGGTCTACGTGGTGAGTTTCAGGACAGCTGAGGCTACAAGTGAGACTGTCTCAAGAAAGGCCCTGGCTACTAAATAGAGAATGGTTTGAAGGAAGTGTGAGTGGACTTGGATCAGGTTAGGGGTTCTGTTTGGGATGCCATTTAGCAGGAGAGGTTGGGAAAAAGCCCTTAGGGAACAGGCAGGAGGAAGGAGATTGTCCCCATCTATGGTATACTGGAGCTGGCTCCTACTGGCTTGCAAGAGCTGATTCTATATATTCCTTCCCAAGTTGGCAAGTTTATGTTGGAAGCTTTATATTTGCTGTAGTGGGAATATTTGCACAGTGGCATTTGGCAAACTACAAATCAGGGTTTTTCCCCATCCCCCAGAGAGCCAGTAGTAGCTCAGTGCTTACCAGGACATCCCTGCTATCTGCTTGGCATGGTTTCCCACAGGTGCTGACTTCTAGAACAGAGGCAAGAGCTTAAGTTCCATTTTACATCCCCCCCCCCTTTTTTTAAAAGATGTGTGAGGGAGCAGAGGACATTTTCATGATTATGTACAGCCAAAGTGAGAAATCCCAGCTGGGATTTCTGAGCTAGAACTCAAAGTGGTATGATACAAGGGACTGCTAGGATGCTGTGGGAGTGGCTGTTGTGATGACAGTTGTGGACCGAATGAGCTCACTTGAGGCCAGAGCCAGACAATCCAGACAAAACCAACTTTCCTTTTTCTCCCTCATTTCTCAACTGGAAAGCAGACCACAGTGTAGAATGCTTCCTAGACCTGTGCTATTAGTCAGGAACTAGAAAACAGGCAGATATGAATGAATCATTCATTTGATAAATGTACTTCAAATAGTACACTTAGACCAGAACCTTTGTGGTGAAGAGGCACAGGCAGAGAAAGCATGTACAGACTTGAAGGACTTCTACAGGAGCCAAAGACCAGATGGATGAAAAAAAATCATCACAAGGACCAGTTAATGGACTCAGCAGCCAACATTCAGCAACATGATTGAAATATTAACACATTTCTGGAGGGGAGGTAGGTAGGGAACTGGCGCATCAGCTTCCACTCGAACCATTCCCTTCCTGGCAGTACTTCAGCAAAACATCATTTTGCCTGAGTGCCAGATTCTGTGGGTCCCTCTCCTGGGACTGCCCCCTAAGATGGTCATAAGTGGCTGGTAGCTTATTTACTTGTGTTATCTGTGAGAGGCCATGGAAAGAAGACCCCATCAGTGGGTAGCTCTGGCTCATACGCCTGCCAATCATAGCTTTACCTGGAGCGAACAGATGGTCTCTTTGCTTAGACCCATTTCCTGGGCCCCCTGCCAGCTTGGGAACTCTTCTGATTCTTGGAACTGATTAGGGGCTTCTTAGAAGGACAGATATAATAGATGGGTGCATCGATATGCTTACAGGCCCCCCATCCCAAGCCCCACGCAGGCCAAGCACACCTCGCAACTGTAATGGGCTCTTTTCCATCCCTGGCCTCAGGCCAGGGTTCTGCCACAGAAGTCAGCCCAGGAACTGAGGAAGCCTGCAGAGAGGACACCACACATTTTGTTTATTAAAGCTAATTGGTGAGTGCAGACCCAGGGAAACCAATGATTCATTAGCATCTTGATTAATATGCAGCTGCTGAATATAAGAAAATGAAATGGAAAAGCTGAAATCTATAAAAGAAGGGTTTGGGTTTGGAAAAATAAAAAGATGCTCTCAGTAGACATCCAATGCAGACTTTTGTCCCACAAAATTTGAATTAGTTGAATTCAAGTGATTTTTTTTCCACCTCACCTCTTGAGTATTGGAGTAAAGCGTCTTAGAGCCATTAGAAGTTCAGTCAAGTTGCAGAGAATTACACAAAAAGAAAGACCTGGCAAGATTGAGTCTAATTTTGAAATCCTGAAACTTGAGCTGGTCCAGCAGAAGGTGAGACAAGGCAAGCCGGGTGTAAGAAGGCATGAGAGATCTTAGAGTAGCTCTGTCAGCAGAACACTCGGGAATTCAGCACCTAGTGAAGCCTTTGAAGTGCTGAAAAGCACACAAGAGAACTGTCGTTCCTACCCTGAGCACAAAAAGCATAATCTAAAGCAGAGTCATGACCCAGAACAGGAGGGGAAGCCTAGGTCTTGCTTTGGCAGAGGCAGAAAGGGAAAGTGGAGCCGGGCGGTGGTGGCGGCGGCGGCGGCGGCGGCGGCGGCGGCGGCGGCGGCGGCGGCGGCGGCGGCGGCGGCGGCGGCGGCGGCGGCGGCGGCGCACGCCTTTAATCCCAGCATTCGGGAGGCAGAGCCAGGCGGATCTCTGTGAGTTCGAGGCCAGCCTGGGCTACAAGGTCCAAAGCTACACAGAGAAACCCTATCTTGAAAAAAAAAAAAAAGAAGAAGAAAGAAAGAGAAAGTGGTTGGGGTAAAGGCTAGTGGGTTTGGAGAAATTTTTTGTTAAAGGGTCAGATTGCTAGGGCAGAGGGTATGGCTCAGTGATAGAGCATTTACCAAGCATGTACAGAGCCTGGGGCCTACCCCCACATAGAAAACAGAACAGTATGGCTGAAAAGGGTGCAGCAGGCCCAAGCCCTGGAAAGCCTTGTCTGCTAAACAAGGAATTTATATTTGACTGTGTGGCCCCGGAGGTCTTTCTTAAGCTGTTCACACAGGATTAGGAGATCAGATTTTGGTTTGGAAGGTCACAATGGTCCTACTGAGAAATGAAAACCGTAAAGCTGCAAAGGATAATACATGGGGAGGGGGAGGGTTGAAAGGTAGAAATTAGAAGATGTCTAGATAGGACATGGAGGGCCAGAGAAACCCAACTCTAGACTGACAAGTTTCTAGTATGGGGATCAGGGTGGCCTTATGTATCATTTAAGAGGAGGGAGGGTGGGATCTTCTTGTGTAGGGGAAAGAAGGGAGATGCTAATTGGTGGGCAAAGATGGAGCTTGAATGTCTTTGGGATAGCCTTGCTGCTGGGAGATCTGGAAGGAGACACTTTCGTGGGAGAACAGAAGAGGGTCCTAGGCTGGGAATAAATTTTGGGGTAACCAAAGTATGGGTGGTAATGAAAGCCCTCAAGGATCATTAAATTTTTTTGTTTTGAGACAGGTTCTCTATATAGATCAGCCTGCCCTTGAATTTGGAGAGATCCACCTGCCTTTTTCTCTCAAGTACTAGGATCAAATGTTCCACCACACCCAGTTTAAAAATCATTAATTTTGGCTGGGCAGTGGTGGCGCATGCCTTTAATCCCAGCACTCCGGAGGCAGAGGCAGGTGGATCTTTGTGAGGTCAAGGACAGCCTGGACTACCAAGTGAGTTCCAGGATAGCTAGGGCTACACAATGAAACCCTGTGTCGAAAAGCAAACAAACAAACAAACAAAAATCATTTATTGGCTGCACATGGAGATAGAGAAGATGACTTCTACAAGGTCCCAGCCCTCCTGGAGTCTACAATTAGCTGAGTCATAGACTAAGACAGTAACACTGTAAGTGATGTGTGTACTAAGGCCAGCCAGGAGTTCTTTCTAGAGCAGTGGTTCCTAATGCTGTGACCCTTTAATACAGTTTCTCATGTTGTGGTAACTCCTAACCATAAAATTATTTTCATTGCTACTTCATAATTGTAATTTTGTTATGTTGTGAATCATAATATAAATATCGATGTTTTCTGATGGTCTTGGGCAACCACTGTGAAAGGGTCATTCAACCTGCAAAGGGGTTGCAACCCACAGGTTGAGAACCACTGTTCTAGAGGATCCAGGACTTAAGTAAGAAAGGATGCCCTTGAAGAAAGGTAGCCTGAACTGTGGAAGACAGCTGGAAAGGCCTGAAAGTATAGATGGGAACATCAGGAGTTAGAAGACAGCAGAGTCAGTGAGTGATATGGCTCATTGCCTCTGAGCCTGAGGACCTGATCCCTAGGATTCACATGGTGGAATTAGAAAACAGACTCTTGGAAATTTGGTGTTGGTTTCTCTTTTACTCTAGCCCCACGCTGGTATGTCAAAACGTTGTTTTTACTCTTTTAGGGGGC
The DNA here is from genome assembly GCF_949786415.1 of Peromyscus eremicus. Taxonomy (NCBI): domain Eukaryota; kingdom Metazoa; phylum Chordata; class Mammalia; order Rodentia; family Cricetidae; genus Peromyscus; species Peromyscus eremicus. Next base: position 125,458,188 of record NC_081420.1, read on the forward strand.
CCACCACCCAGCTCCCACATAAATGACTCATGGAGGCTTATTCTTCATTATAAATGCCCAGCCTTAGCTTGGCTTGTTTCTTGCCAGCTTTCTTTAACTTTAAATTAGCCCCATCTATCTTTTGCCTCTAGGCTTTTCCTGTTCTCTTACTTCTGTAAATCTTACTCTTATTCAGTGGCTTGCAATGTAGCTGGGTGGCTGGCCCTTTAAGTCCTCCTCCTTCTCTGGCTACTTCTTTTCTCCTCCAAGATTTCTCCTTCTATTTCTTCTCTCTGCTTGCCAGCCCTGCCTATCCTTTCTCCTGCCTTGCCATTGGCCATTCAGCTCTTTATTAGCCCATCAAGGTGTTTTAGGCAGGCAAAGTATCACAGCTTCACAGAGTTAAACAAATGCAACATAAACAAAAGTAACACACCTTAAAATAATACTCCCTAGCAGAAATTATGTCTATAAAACTCATGTCTATAATCTCAGCACTTGAAAGGTTGAGACAGGAATGTTGCCTTGAGTTTGAAACCAGCCTGGGCTAAAGAATGAGATAGTGTCTCAAAACCAACAACAAAATGGGTTATGGACAACTGCCAAGACACAGTTCTCTGAGGCTTCTGATCTTACATGACAAGCACACAGTAGTGTAGATCCTTTGAGGTTATAGACGGTGGCAGGCAGGCATGTTGCTGAAGCAGCAGCTGTGAGTTCACATCTCCATCCACAAACAGGAAGCAGAGAGGGTTTACTGGGAATGGTGCCAGTGTTTTGAAACCTCAAACCCCAATGGCACACTTCTCCAAGGCTACACTTCCTAAACCTTCCCAAATAGTTCCACCAACTGGGGACCAAGTATTCAACATATAAGCACCCCCCCAGGGGGGGTTGGTTCTAATTCAAACTACCGTAGTGCTCACTTCCAAGAAGCCAGTGGGTATGCAAAGATACGAGTAGTGGCTTTGCACTGCACAGACTGTGTTCTGGAGCTGCAAGCACGTTAGGCTTATACCTTGGTTCAACCAGGTTATACAAGGGCTGGGAGGCTGCCTCATATCTCAAGGTATGAATGAAATAGAAAAATTTTCGAGTGCCACCCACAAAGGTGCAATCCACACCTTCCTCACTCATGCCATACGGCTTAATTAGATCACATTCTCCCTGGCCTCGTGTGTGTGTGTGTGTGTGTGTGTATGCTACCTGATTGTGGTAAGCACATATTCTACCACTGAGCTCCAGCTCAGGTCAGCCACCTTTTGGAGAACATAATGCTAATTTCAGCACTTTCAGAAGTCAGAGTTTAACCCTTGTATCTCCACTTTAGTGCCAACTACCAGCTGCCAGGACCCTTCTCCTCTCTGGACTCCAGCATTGAAATCCTGAAGAAGAAAGCCCAGGAGCTGATTGAAAATATCAATGAGAGCAGGCAGAAGGACCATGCACTTATGACTAACTTCAGGGACAGCCTCAAGATGAAGGTGACAGAATCCCTCAGTGGGAAGGAAGAACCTATGGTCTGACATCTGTTAAGTTCCAGAGACCCTGCGAGGCGCTTTGCACATGGTTCTCATTTTACTCTAGAACACTTAGTAGATTGGGCCATTCTCTATAGGTTAGAGAAAACTAAGGCTCAGAAATGAATGAGTTTGGATGAGTGTGTTGCTTAATGGTAGAGCATTTGCCTAACCTGAAAACAGCTATTGGTTTGATACTCACTTACACACACGCACACAATTTTTTAAGTGGTAAACCAGATATGGTAGCTCTACCTTAAAATCTCAGTACTTAGGAAGAAGAGGCAGGCAAATCTCTGCATTCAAGGCCATCCTGGTATAGGTAGTTAAATTTTCTAGATGACCTGGAACTCAAGGTATAGCCCCAGGAGATCTTCCTGCTTCTACACCCAAGGGCTGGGATAACAGGTGTGTACCACTACACCTGATTTCCTACAGATTTTACTTTTCCTGTTGATTTTTAATCATTCCTAGATTTAAGATGAAGAACAACCGAACATACATTTGTATCTTGTTTATACATTTGTATCTTGTTTAAAGAAAACAAAAGAAGCTAGGCATTGTGGCACATACTTATAATTCCCAGCACTTCGAAGGTAGAAGCACTAGGGTCAGGAGTTTAAAACCAGCCTCAACTCCAAGTTCAAGGCCAGTCCTGACTACATGGGACTGACCATCTGAAACAAAAGAACTGGGAATAGTGGTGTGTACCTGTGTGCATATAGTCCCAACACTAAGGAGGCTAAGACAGGAAGATTGATGAGTTCAAGACCAGTCCGGGTACTTGGCAGGACCATGTCTCAAAAACAACAACAAAAACCCCACAAAAACCAAATTTTATCTGCACTCAGTACAATTCTTTGTTACTCTCTGAAAGGTCACGGATCTGACAGAAAAATTGGAGGAGAGGATGTACCAGGTGTACAGCCACCACAGCAAGATCATTCAGGAAAGGCTCCAAGAATTCACTCAGAAGATGGCAAAGATCAGCCTTCTGGAAATGGAGCTAAAACAAGTCTGCCATACTGTGGAAACTGTATACAAGGACCTATGTGTCCAGTCTGAGGTAAGAGTTTGGGGGTGTGTCCTGTGAGGAAAGACCTGGAACGACTCAGTTGAGAGTAAATATGAACAGGAACCAGACTTCTCCTTTTCCCCTGCATTGCTGGGAATGAAATCCAGGGCACATGCCAGACAAGTGCTCTGCCACTGATAGCCACCCCAACTTTAGGAAACAGGGCTGTTACTAAGCCCTACACTGACAGTCCTAGGCCACAGGGTTACAGTCCTTGCAAAAGCGCTTGATGCTCTGCTACCTTGCTGGGGGTCCCAAGTCACATGGTTTGGACTGAGAAACCAAACTGGTGTCCATGTTATCATTGTGTAGTTAGCTACATCATGAAGGAAAGGGCAGAGTGCCCCCTGCCAGTCAGAGACTGTCTAGCTCCAAGTCTGACTATTCCAGAAAGGCACAATCCCAGGCATGTTCATCCCTCCTGTGAGAGACTCCCCAAACTACCTCTCTGGTTACCAGTAAACCCAGACCAACCCCAAGGAGTGAGGCACAGGCTCTTTATTGTCCTCTTTTATCTGCTCAGTGTTGAACACAGAAGGTACTGCCCCTGGGATGGAGGCAGGAAGGAAGGCACACTGTAAACTCCAGAGCACCTTCTCACAAAGTCTGCTCCACTTCATTCACTGGCTTCTGTGTCTCTCCCTGTTGTATCTCGCTCCTCCTCAGAAGAAGCTTAAAACTAGATGGGAGTCTGATCTCATTTTAAAAGGGCCGAGGGCCTACAGAGAATTGCATCTTTTTTGTATAGAGCATATCTGAACATCTTCCAGAAAGAAATTTCCATAGTCTCACATCAGTGTCTCACTTTCCACCATAAAAACTGGGTCCGTCCACCACTTCTTGAGCAGACTTGGAGCAATGCACAGTGCTGCCAGGATCTAGCCAAGCAATTTCTCTGTTGAAGGGCCCTCTGCTGAAGTGGGTTCATTTGCCAACTGTGAATGCCTGAATCCCAGTAATTGCTCTCCCGAGGATCAGAGCGTGAATGTCGTGTGTACCTGTGTGAGATGAATGTTAGAACTGGTTTGAAGTCTTCATGCCTCGTGCTGCCCTAGGTCCCCACGTCAGAAGAACAGAGCTACAAAGACGGTGAGTGCTGACTGCTGCTGAGAAGCTCCCGTCTCAACGACAGTCACCAGGAAGAAGGCACAGAGCCCACTCAGACATGCTGAGGGTTTTTTTTTTTTTAAAACAGTCCTGTAACTTAACACAAATGCCACCATATGCAATGATCTTTGTGCTAACTACCAAAGTGTGACAGGGTTAGCCCCTGCCATAGGCCCAGCTTTAGCAAATTCACCCAACCCACACCTACAGTTGATTAAATGTTTGATTTCTACCCTGGCCTGCTTTCTTCCAGAACCGGGAAGACTGATCATCTACGCGGAAACACGGATGGTCCTTTGTTCCACCCCACCTTTAGGGACAGCAGTTTCCTTTTTACAGTTAAATGATTCCATTTACTTCCAAAGCCCACGGCTGACCCGTCTCAAATCATGCTCACATTTTAGGATCTTACCCACCTCTCCCTCTCCCTGTTTCTGGAATGTTTCTTCCTGTAGCCTGAGATAAACATTGAAGACTGTGTGACTTTCCCTTGGTTCAAAACCTCAGTCATTGAGAGAGGCAAGGAAGGTATCCCATACATTCTGCTTTTTCTGTCCATAAGCCTCTCTGCCCATGAAGCTAGTGTCCTCATGCATGGATCACACTGGATTGTACTGCCCCCTTTTAAATATTGGTGAAAAATGTGCAAGTGTAGGTGTACATGCAATGACACATTTGGAGGCCAGCAGACAACTCAGGTCTTGGGCCTTATTTGAGATGGGATTTTTGTTGTTCCCCAGTGTGTACCCAGGCTGGCTGGTCTGAGAACTTCCACCAGGGATTCATGCCTCAGTTTCACATGGGTTACAGTCACAGGCTACTGTGCTGGTTTATAAGGGCTCTAGACTTAAACTCAGGTTCTCAAGCTTTTATGGCAACTGTTGTGCCCACTGAACCATTCCTACAGCCCTCCTTTTTGTTTCTTTCAATATCATTTTTCATGTCTTTTTTTTTTTTTTTTTTTTAAAGATTTATTTATCATGTATACAGTGTTCTGCCTACATGTGTCCCTGCACGCCAGAAGAGGGCACCAGATGGTTGGGAGCCATCACGTGGTTGCTGGGAATTGAACTCAGGACCTCTGGAAGAACAGCCAGTGCTCTTAACCACTGAGCTATCTCTCCAGCTCTTTTCATGTCTTTTTCCAAGTTTGTCCTAAGCCATGGGTACATGCCCTGTGACTCTTACAGTCTACTAACAGCTTTTTTTCCCCTCTGAACATGAAGTAGTGATATAATTACTGTGCCCTGTTCTCTTCTTCACACCCACCTACCCACCAAGAACCATGCCTCTCTCTTGGAACTGTGTCTTCCTCCATGTCCCATCCCACAATGAGAACAAGGGCCAGGAGTCTCTCACATGGTCTGCTCATCAGAACCTCTGAAGTCATACAGTGCACTCCCTTATAAATTTATTTATAACCTCTGTTCAGTTCACAACCTCTGAACAACTAACACCAGGTGAGGGACAGAGGGGTAGGGCTTGATAATCACCTGGTGACAGCTGGAAGACTTAGCTGTGCTATCCTGGTTCCTTACTGCTATCTCCCTACCCAGACCACTGTGACACCCTCCTCCCCAAGCCCAGGGTCCAGCACTGACCTTCGTAAGTGTTCACTGCCTCCAGATTCATAGCATGCCGGATCACATGGTACTCATCAGAAATCCCATTTCCTCCTAGGATGTCTCGTGCCTGGCGGGCAATGTCCAGGGCTTTCCCACAGTTGTTTCTCTTCAGCAGGGAGACCATTTCTGGGGTAGCCCTGGGAGTGGCACATATGTTATAAACACTGGGTCTCATGCCCTGACCGCACCCAGCAGATGGAGCACATGTCCACCCAGTAAGGCTGTCCCCGATCTGCCCATAAAAACAGAGGGAAAGAAGCTTGTGTCCCTGGGGCCACCATCTGGGAAGGGCCTCAGAAAGGGCCCAGGACTCAATCACAGTGTATATGTAATCCCTACTTGTCCTGATCCTTTAAACGGCCAAGCTGCAAACACGCATGGAGGCCCAGTGTGATCTCGGTGAGCATGTCCGCCAGTTTCTTCTGAACCAGCTGGTTCCTGGCCAAGGGGACGCCAAACTGGATCCTAGAACAAGCAAGGTCAGGTAAGGGTCTGTAGTTCAAGAGGCTTCCCAGTTCATGGGAAGCTCAACATTTAACTGCTCAGGATGTCCCAAGCCATCTCATAGAACTTAAACTTGGTGGTTCCTGTGGAAGACACTGTTGGAGTACAAGGTGAACTCCAAGACCCTCCACACCCATCATGTGTTAACAGCAGCCCCACACACCTGTCCAGGGCGTATTGCCGGGCTGTGTGCAAACAGAACTCAGCAGCTCCCAACACACCCCATGTGATGCCATATCGGGCAGTGTTAAGGCAGCCAAAAGGACCCTATAGGATTGACAAGAGGTCTCAGTCAGCTGAAGGCCTGGGAAGAACCAACTGTGAAGCAAGAAAATCTATCTCCCAAATGCCCCAGACAAGGGGATCTGCATTTAAATCACATAGGGTGCGCACACCAAAACTTGGGTGCAGCAAGCCTTGTTCAGTGCCTCTCCACTCTGTGCATGCAGTCCTGTATATAGCATGGGGCCTGACCTCAGTGCTCCGATGCAACAAGCTGGCAGGAGACAGGAAGCTGCTCATATAAGCAGAGTAGAAATTGGTTCAGGGCCATATGCATCTTGGGCAGAGCCAATGTGCAAGGGGGTAACCCAAAAGGAACAATTAGCCCATCCATGAACAGGGAGCATCACAGACTCCACAATGCTCCACAAGCACAAGGACCATGTATGTTAGCTCTCCCTTTGAGAAGGTGAGAAAGATGAGCCAGCAGGTGACCCCCACCAGTTCCCAAGGTGTCTACCACATACCGCCAGGCTGGACACATTAGGGAGCACATTCTCCTCGGGCACCTCCACATTGTCCATGATGATCATACCAGTAGATGAGGCCCGCAAGGAGAACTTTCCCTCAATCCTAGGGGCTGAGAGGCCCCGCATTCCTTTCTCCAGCAGAAAGCCCCGTATACAGTTATCCTCACACCGAGCCCACACTACAAACAGGTCAGCCACGGGCGAGTTGGTGATCCTGGGGGCCAGAAAGTTATGGAGGGATCTGGCTGATATCCCTCACACACCTTCTCATCCACCACCACCTGGGCCCCTCACCAGGTCTTGGTCCCATTGAGAGTGTAGCTCTGGTTTGATGGATTGTGGCAAGCTCTGGTCTCCATGCCACCTGGGTCACTCCCATGGTTGGGCTCTGTAAGCCCAAAGCAGCCCAGAAGTTCACCCTTGGCTGCAAGCACAAGACAGGATCATAAGGCTACCAGTCTCACTCATCTGATAAATTATCTTCACCACTGAGCCAGGTCTGTAACCAAGGCAGATAACACTGCCATCATTGCGCTCTGTGAGCTGAGGAAATGGTCCAGGCCATAATCACAATGGCATAATGTGAAGGAGGTCAGGAAGGAAGGGGTTGGCAAAAATGTCTTGGAGGGCACTAAGGTTTAGCTGAAGGAGGGCATGAAGTTTGGTTTTTTTTCTCTGTTTCTTTTGTTTTTTAGAAGGTCTCAGTATGTAGCCCTGGCTGACCCAGAACTAACAGAGGTCTACCTGCCTCTGCCTCTGGAGTGCTGGGATTAGAGGCCTGTGCCACCACACCCAGCCTGAAGGAGGGTATGAGGAAGAGTAATCACCAAGGTGGTTATTTGGAGAATCCCTAGTAGATGAGCAATCAGAGGAAGAGTGGCCAGAGGGATGAGCATGGTCGTGCATGGCCTTTAATCCTAGCTCTTCTCTTTCCCTCAGGGGGCCAAAGGTAGACCTGAGTTTGAGGCCAGCCTGGTCTACAAAGCTGCAAGCCAAACAGGGCTATATAGTGAGACCCTATCTACAAATAAAATGTTAGTGGCCAGAGAAGTAGAGGAAAGGTCTCAGCGGCCTGCTTATGGGCTTCATGGACCTGGTTAGCAGTTAAGACTTTCAACTTTGGACTGGGATGAGGAGCCCAGAAAACAAATCTAAGAGGAGATGATGGTGGCCAGGGGTGAAGTCAAAGGGGAGGGGAGGAGAAGGCTGACAGACGGCACGGGATCAAGGCTGGCAACGGAGCCCTAGAGCCTGGCAAGTGGTCTGTAGGAAATAAGGCAGGCTATGGGGACACTGGGATCTGCATTCCAGACTACAGTTTGACTTCCCTCTACCAGGCAGCGGCTGCTTACCCAGCCGGGGCAGATACTTCTGTCGCTGCTGCTCGCTCCCATAGGTGTAGATAGGGTGCATGACGAGGGAGGACTGAACACTCATCATTGACCTGTAGCCGCTGTCCACCCTCTCCAGCTCTCGGGTCAGGAGACCATAGGCCACTGATGACACTCCAGCACAGCCATACCCTGGTGTAGAAGAGGATCAGGTAGATCAAAGACAACCAAAGTTCAGCCCAGCTGGGACCAGGGACTGAGGAGGGACTATAATGGGGCCCTTCTGGAAGTGGGCCTGGGGCTGCCCTCGCTGGGACTTTTGACTGCCCATTTTACGGAGAGAAAGTGGTGGCTTTTCAAGATGTTGGGAGTAAGGACTGCAGAGCATACACAGAAATGTCCTTACCTTTGATGGTGGGTCCCAGCACGCCCAGCTCCCCCATCTCATGCACGATGTCCCGGTGAAAAACTGCAGAGATGGGTGTCAGAGTCAGGCCCTGTCTCAGCTTGATGGAGTCCCTGACTCTAGGGACAGAGCTGGGGTGTGTGCACTGAAGCTGGTGCAGATCCTGTGTGGTTGAGGAGCCCAGGGTGCCCACCCGACACCAGGGCACCTTCATTTCGATTGGCCAGCAGAATTCGAGGCATAAGCCTCTCCTGGCAGTAGTTGCGGAAGGTATCCCTGATGAGTTTCTCATCGGCGGTCAGCTGCTCCTCCAGCACCAGTGGGTCCCTCCAGTCAAACCCAGGACGAGAGGCTGGGTGGGGCGTGGGATTCGAATCAGCCAGACCCCGCCGCCTCTTCTGGATTTCTAAGCTGCACCCTTTCTCCCCATATCGCTCCAGGTGAATCCTGGCTTCAAAACAGTCCGACAAACACAACCCTTCTCTAGCCCAGTAGAAACAAATACCTTAGCGCTTCTGACCCTGGGCACAACCCAGCCTCCCTTCAAAGCAGTCCTTGCAATCACAGACAGAGACCACCAAGGGTCAAGACAACAGCTGGACCGGGGGTAGGTGGGAAGGTGGATCTTACATTTGGCCGATCGACTCTGTGTCTTCTCTGCAAACACAGGATGAGAAAGACACACTGAGAAAGTGTCCTTGTGTCTCCCTGCCGACCCCATCCCGGGCCTCCCCCACCCCCACCCGCACTGACCGGTGTGTGCCGCCGCCGAGCTCCACGTACGCGGGACACATGGGAAGTGCAGGCCGGGCCTGCGGCTCAGTAGCCGCGCGGAGACTCCTCTCAAAGCCATGTATATAGCCGGCGAGCGTCGCAGCGAACGCCACCTGGAAAAGCCGGGCGTCAGCGGAGCCCAGCTTTCTCCCTCCCAGTCCCCTGCTTACCTGGTGCCTGCAGGCTGTGATCAGGACCTGCACACTTGACCTCTGCCTGATAGGGGTTGCTCATTGGTTCCTTCTTGGTTCCGCCCAGAACACCCCCCCCTCCTCCGTGGCTCTGCCTTTTAAAAGGGCCAAGGTAGCAGCCTGGCTTTGGAAGCGGGCTCTTCCCTGCCTAGGCACGTAATCCCTTTAAGAATCCAAACAAGGAAGGGGCGGAAAACGAGTGCACAAGCCCAATTGGCCAACTGTATTTATGCTCCGCCCACCCCAGGTTAGCCAGTTGCCAAGGGCTTGAGGGGCGGGATCCCAAAGTTCAATAAGGAAGTCTCAGGGCCCAGACCTTGAGAAATCCGCAAATGGTGTGCGCAAGGAGAGAAAGGTGGGCGGCTAGTGGGTGATCTCAGCCAATGCCGTCCGCCGGTCTATCCAACTTGTTTGTGTGTACTCTGTGAGTGGGCGTGATCTCGTGTGCCAGAGTAACTGCATTTCTGTGAATGCTGCTTGTATGTGTGCGGTTTTCCTGCTTGCTAGATGTTTGTGTAGAATAATCTAGACTATGTTGTAACTGGTGTCTTGAATATTATTATTTCTATTGGAATATGCTCTGTTTTGAACAGAGTAAGACAAGAATAGAAAAAAAGAAAAATGTAACTGTAAACCTCTCCTGAGAAATGGTAACTGGTTATCCCGTCAAAACAGCCGCCTTACTATAGTCCTTCGAAAGGAGAATGGTCTAACTATTGATCCAGTATTTGCTTCTAAAAGGTGCTTGACTGACCATAGAGAGGGATTTCCCTTTATAAACTTACATCGGCCCCTTATTGGCTCTTAGTAGTTTAAGCCGCCAATGAAGATGGTTTAGCAATAATGCGACAACTATAAATATTGTAGAAACCCACGTGCAATTGCTCAAACCCAGGGTGTTTTTTCTCCTCAGGGCCCACAAGTAATAGATTCTTCTGATCCTCCTCAGTCTTTAGTGTCTGCGGGCCGCAACTTTGTCGTGTGGTCTTTCCTGTAACATGTTTTGTGGGGTCATATTTCTATCTGGTGACATAATTGGCTATGTTCCCTTTTAGAGCTGTGTGTGTGTGAGCTCCTGTGGTAGTTATCTTTACAAGTGTATCATGTTCCCCCCCCTCCAGTGTATGTGTGTGCCCTCATTTGAGTGCAAGTTTTAATTACACTTATCTATTTATTGTGTGTGTGTGGAAGAGAACACTTACAGGAGAGCCCAGTGAGAGAGAGTTGCCCAGTGAAAACACACAATTGCCCAGTGTGTTTGTGTGTGTGTGTGTGTGTGTGAGAGAGAGAGGGGGGGGGGGAGGGAGAGAGCAAACACACACTTACAAAGTACCTAGTGCATGCCACAGCTCCCCATGTGCAGGAGGTGAAGGGCAACTTTCAGGAGTTGTTTCTCTCCTGGGATCCGCAGGTGTTTAGGTTTGTGACAAGTGCCGTACTGCTGAACAATCTTAAGCAGGCCCCTTTGACACAGGGCCTCTGTTATGGTTCTAGGGTTGCTCAGAGGTTCACCATGACCCTAAACAAACTTTAATAAACAGAGGCTTTTTATTTAGTTACTGGTGCCCAAGAGCACTCCCCAAGATGCAGCCCCTAGCCACATCAGCCCGAAGTTTATAAAGGCAAAAACCACAAGATTACATATATTCTGTCTACATGTAGTCAGGCTCTAATTTTAACATATATATCTTATAGTTGCCCTAGTCATCTTTGTTAGCAGAGTAAGCAAGTTTGATTACAAAAGCAGAAATAGCAGTTAGTCATATGACCAGCTATCTTGCTAGAACAGTCAAGATCAGTCAATTTAAGAATAGGCTTGGCTGGGAGGTAGTGGCACACGCCTTTAATCTCAGCACTTGGGAGGCAGAGCCAGGCAGATCTCTGAGTTCAGGGCCAGCCTGGTCTACAGAGTGAGATCCAGGACAGGCACCAAAACTAAACAGAGAAACCCTCTATTGAAAAACCAATAAATAAATAAATAAAAACCCAAATAAATAAATAAATAAATAATTTATGTTTAAAGAGTAAAACACAGCCAGGATGGTGGTGGTGCATGCTTTTAATCCCAGCATTCAGATGGCACAGGCAGGCTGGTCTCTGTGAGTCAAGGCCAGCCTGGTCTACAGAGGGAGTTCCAGGACAGCCAAGGACATACAAAGAAACCCTGTCTCAAAAAAAAAAAAAAAAAAAAAAAAGACAAAAGAAAAGAGGAAAAGAGGAAGCTATGTAAGAGTTTCAGAAAATGGTATTGCATTTATTGAAATGCAGGTAATTAAAGTATAGTTATGTAAACTATATGGCACATAATTATGATTATGATTAAATTAACCTTAATTTTATATTTACATTTTCAGTCCAGAGCATTACATTCATGCAGTGATAAGAAGCACTGATTTTTTTTCAAATGTCCATCCTCCTGAGAAATGCAAGTGTTCAGCTGAAGTTGTTACCTACTGTTTGAATATGATACCTTAACAGTTTAAAAAAGCCAAAGCATAGGAAATGTAAATGTTATTTGTGATATATAAAACATACACAAATATGTATATACTAACATGTGCGTATTAGTATTATACATATGTGTATATTATGTATAGTATTTATATCTGGTTTTGGCCTATCTTTGAATTTTTCCAACATTTTGAACTGTCCAGATCTTGAGCCTACACACAAAGAGGATTGTGGCAGCTTTAAGAATCCTTTGACTGGTTAGGCAGCTCCTTCTGCCCTTCTGGGATATCAATAATGACATCTTCAGACAGCTTGGCCTCAGAAAGTGTATCCTATGAAGCAACTGTGTCTTCCAAGTCTTGATGTTAGCCTGTATCAGGAGGTTCCTGCTCTTCTGGGACATCAATCACAATGTCTTCACAGAGCTTGGAGGCAACAGCTGCATTCTGTGAAGTAATCTTGTGTTCAAAGACCAGATATCGGCCCATCGGGGAGGATGGCTTTGAACCTGCAGAAACTGCATCTTGTGAGGATGAGGAAAGCAGACCTGTGTGTTCATTATGTTCCGGGACTTCAGGAAAACTTTTTTTTTCTTTTTTCTTTTGGTTTTTTGAGACAGGATTTCTTTGTATAGTTTTGGTGCCTGTCTTGGATCTTGCTCTGTAGACCAGGCTGTCTAAAAACAGTAAAGGCCTCAATGTACCCCAGGACTCTCCACTGTTCTGCCTTCAGGGCATATTCCCAAACAAGATCTGCTTATATGAAATATACTCACCCTGCATTACAAATTTATTCTATTAGTTTCATAAGATGAATTTCATTATGTATTCTCAGAACTTTATCATTTGGTTCATATATCTTTTTTGCTTTGAAACCATGTAGAAATAATTAGATTCCAGGGCTGGAGAGATGGCTCAGAGGTTAAGAGCACTGACTGCTCTTCCAGAGGTCCTGAGTTCAATTCCCAGAAACCACATGGTGGCTCACAACCATCTGTAATGAGATCTGGCGCCCTCTTCTGGCCTGCAGGGATATATGCAAACAGAACACTGTATACATAATAAATTAATGTTTAAAAAAAATTAGATTCTAACAGCTTGTAAATAAAAGCCTAATATTCGAGTGTATTTTTTTTTTACATGTGTATTCACTACTAGGATTTTATTTTATCATTCATTCATTTAGATACAGGGTCTACCAATGGAACCCTCGTTGTTCTAGGACTTGTTATGCTGACCAACCTGTGCTTGAACTCAGAGATCTGGCAGCCTCTGCCTCCCAAATGCTGAGATTAAAGGTATGTGCCACCATGCCTGGATAATGACTATGATAAAAAAAATATTTATTGCTGGCTGTGTGTGTGTGCACACATGTAACATGTTGTGTGTGTGGAGGTCAGAGGACAGCCTGCAGGAGTCATTTCTTTCCATCTACCTCGTGGGCTCTTTGATGGAACTCCAACTGTCAGGTTGGTGATGGCAAGCATCTTTTCCTGCTGATCCATTTCACTGGCACTATTAATTTTGTTTTTTCTCCCTTTTTAAGGCTTACTTCTTATGATTTGTGTGTCAGGGTGCCAGAGATCAGCTTTGTGGAGTTGGTTCTCTACTTCCACCTATACAGGGGTCCTGCGGATTAAACTAAGTTCACTAGGCATGCATAGCAAGTGCCTTTCCCCAGAGAGCTAGTCTGCCAGCCGACAGCATATCTGCATTATAATACCATCGAGTCCCAGAAGTCTCTATAGCATATGATGTACACCTTCAACTGCTAATGATTACTTCTGGCAGTGCAATTTCATGAATTCCTTCTCCTTTGCCCTTACTGAATTGCTAAACTGGATCTGACTGTTTCTATAACTCTTAGTACCTATCCTGTCCTAACACCATGACTAGTTTGCTGTTGGCTTTGTGACATTGAGGACAGACAGTAGGGCAGTGGATACACCAGGCAGACACTCTGATGGATCTCCAGCCCTACCTTGTGTTTTAAAGGACACTCACTGATAAACATTTCCCTGTCATTATTTTCTCCTAAATTGATACTGTTTTAGTTATGACAGATTTTAAGTAATTTATTCATTTTGAGACAGGGTCTCACTATGTAGCTGACTGGCCTCAAACTTGCTATGTAGACCCTGCTAGCCTTGAACTCATAGAGAGTCACCTGCTTCTGCCTCCCTGGGGAGTGCTGGGATTAAAGGTACACACCACCACACCCAGCATCAAGATATTTAGGCTATCTCAAATTATCTTCATCTTTTAAATGTCACAGTGGCCATCTGACTACTTCTTTGATTGTTCAGATACAAGATAACACAATGTGGCATAGGCTGCTCCACAACTTGCTTTATAGAGCAGGCTGTCCTCAAACTCACAATGTGAGATTCTCTTGCCTCGCCCTGAATACTGGGATTACAGGTATGTACCACTAAGATTATTTTTTTATATAATTTTAAAAATATTTTAATGTGTATGCATTTTGCCTGCATGTATGTATATGATGCATGTGCAGTATCTGCAGATACTAGAAGAGGGCATTAGAACCACCTGGATCTGAAGTTACAGAAGGTTGTGAGCCACTAATCTTGTTAGTGTTGGGTCCTCAGCAAGAGTAGCAAGTGCTCTTATCTGCTGAGCCATCTCTCTAGGCCTGTTTTTGTAAATTTTTTTTTTAAACTTTATTTTATGTGCATTGGTGTGAAGGTGTCAGATTCCCTGGAATTAGTTACAACCAGTTGTAACTGCCATGTCAGTGCTGGGAATTGAACCTGGGTCCTCTAGAAGAATAGCCAGTGCTCTTAACCACTGAGCCATCTCACCATCCCTGTTTTTGTAAATCTTACAAAAGCTGACGGGATGGCTTTTTAAAAAGATGTCCTTGTGTGTGTCTGACTGCAAGTATGTGCATATGCTCACAGAGGCCAGAGGAGGACTTCAGACCCCTTGGAGCTAGAGTTACATGAGGTTGTGAGCCGCCAGACATGGGTGCTGGGGACCAAACTGCGGTCCTCTGGATATGCAGCACACTCTCTTAACTGCTGAGCCTCTCTCCAGCCCCAAAGGCATCTTCCTAGTTCAGGTTGGCCTTGATTGGTAGTCCTGCCTCAGTCTTCCAAGAGCTGGGATTACAGACAGGCACCACTGAGCCTGGCATTGTATTCACATTATTGTATTCACATTATTTAAAAAACTCCCTTAACCAACAGTTTTATTGGCATTTATAAAATGAGAATATTTAGCTGGGCGGTGGTGGAGCACGCCTTTAGTCCCAGCACTCGGGAGGCAGAGGCAGGTGGATCTCTGTGAGTTCCACGACAGCCTGGTCTACAAAGTGAGTTCCAGGAAAGGCGCAAAGCTACACAGAGAAACTCTGTTTCGAAAAACCAAAAAGAAAAAAGAAAAAGAAAAGAGAGAGAGAGAGAGAGAGAGAGAGAGAGAGAGAGAGAGAGAGAGAGAATATTTAAGAGCAAGCAGTACTTACAAGAATGAGGGAAAGACTACGAGTTTGACACAAAGAAATTTGCCAACGGGTTGTATAGGGCTGAGCTCTTCCTTTAGCTCTTTGTAAAACAGCAGGAGGCAGTACATGGCAAACTAGAAACAAAAGCAACATTCAACATTCTGCAGTAGGAAGACAGTGACAGAACCATTCGTTAAAGCCAAAACCAGAGTCTACAGTAATGTTCCCGGCAGAGCTTAGAGCTAATCAGCTGACGTTTTAGTGCTTTTAATATGTTGCTGAAGATGCATGTATGTGAGATTTCTCAAGAGAGGTATGTAACATTTTTCCTGAATATGTTTCTAAGTGTTCACGTGCTGGAACTCAAAGCAATAAACAAATGACATGAACGGAAGGTTTCCTTCAGTCAAAAAAAAGGCAACACAAATTACCACCACTTTTATAAAAACTTCATTATTAGCTAGTCTCTCGTGTAACATTTACACAACACACACAGTTTATAAGGCAACACATTAAATAGGCACAGTTTCAATATAACTGTGATCATGAAATCTGTATCACACAAACCAATTTCCTTGAGAGCAGTGTGTAAGTCCAGCTGGCCTTACTTCTTAAAATAAGTGCCCACATCTTTAGAGTCAGTTATAATAACCAACCAGCATTTCAACAGCAAGAAGCATTTCTGGAAGCTTACTTTCCCCATTAAGACCAGGAGATACTTTATGCTCATTTAAAATACTTCAGGATCTGAGAGCAGTAAAGGAAGAACCAAGTTCAGACCCTTGCACTGGAGCAGGGCCACCCAGGGTGCATGTCACACACTCCCGGGCCCTGGGTTCTAGCTCAAGTACCATTAAAAACAAACAGACGGGGGCTGGAGAGATGGCTCAGAGGTTAAGAGCACTGGCTGCTCTTTCAGAGGTCCTGAGTTCAATTCCCAGCAACCACATGGGGGCTCACAACCACCTGTAATAAGATCTGATGCCCTCTTCTGACCTGCGGTCATACATGCTGTATATACAATAAATAAATAAATTTAAAAAAAAAAAAAAAAACAAACAGACTCTTAGCACTGAGCCATTTCTCTGTACATAGGAACTGTGACCCTCATGCTGGGATCTGACCCAGGGCTGTGTGATAGGCAAACACTCCAGACACATTCCACAGTCATAACCCAATTTTGTAATATCTGTCATGAACTAAAATAAAATTTTGTTCCCCAATATCTTTTTCAACTGAAAGTAGCTAACTTTTGTGTATGTTTCATAAGGTTTATGTAGATGTAACCAACCATCTTATTAAATAAGAAACACAGAGCTGATTCAGAGAAGAAAGCCAAGAGGTCAGAACTAAGAGCCTTACCCTTCCTGCTTCAGCGATCCTGCTTCAGCCAAGAGAGCTCTCCGAAAAAAAGGGGCCTACTTCCTGTGTGTATGTCTTTAAATAGTCTAGCTGTTCTGCCTTCTCATTGGTTGTAAACCTAAACACGTGACTGCCTTGTCACTGCCTGTATGTACCGCCCTCCAGGTCCTTAAAGGCGTGTGCCACCACCGCCACACACTTGCTATGGCTCTAATAGCTCTGACCCCCAGGCAACTTTATTTATTAACATACAATTAAAATCACATTTCAGTACAAGTAAAATACCACCACAGGTTTACTTTTAGTATCTGTCTAAATGCCAATGGGAAGACCAAACTATGTCCACCGGGTTTAGAGTGTTTCCAGTCCTTTCTTATAATGGGCATTACATCCCAGAAGGCAAAAACACTTCTACCATTTCTTTAGAGTACATTCCCAGAAAAAAGACTGCTGGTCATGGAGATGAACATGAGAGAAAGCTCTGGAGACAGACCTCATTTATTTCCGTTATAAACTTACTTACTTCCTTCCCTCTCTCCCTCTTTCTCGTTTTTCTTTCTCCTCTCTCTCTTTCTCTCTCTCTCTCTCTCTCTCTCTCTCTCCCTCCTTCCTCCCTTCTTCCCTCTCTCTCTTTTTTTCTCTTTCTTTCTCTTTCTTTCTTTCTTTCTTTCTTTCTTTTTATTTCTTTCGTGTTTTGAGACAAGGTTTCTCTGTATAGCCCTGGCTGTCCTAGAACTCACTTTGTAGACCAGGCTGGCCTCAAACTCAGAGATCTGCCTGCCTCTGCCTCCCAAGTGCTGCGATTAAAGGTGTGTGCCACCACTGCCTGGTGAACTCTTCTGTTTTTATTTAAACTCTATTCTCTCATGCCAATTAGACTTTTTCCTCTCACTGAATAGGCCGATTGCATTATGTTTTGTTTATTTAGAAGGCACACCATGCTTATCCCCACAAGGCTGTGTGGTCACAAGAGCAAACAGCTCTGCATGTAAGTCACCAAATCATTCATGAACATATTACTGTACTTCTATATTGTATAAAAGTATACATTAAAGCTGTTTCAAGTTCCATGTACAAAGTAAAAGGTAATTTTTTTCTCAAGAAATAGTCTCTGATAATATTTAGCAACAGAAACAAATTTAGTACAATCAAGAAGAATGATGATTTACTTACTAGTTGTGACAAATAATTTATTATAACCAAGTAAGTCCTTGCACTGGAGACACCAAATTTCCCTTCATCGTAGACACCAACCATCTCACATACCCTTAAAAATGGCAAAAATCAACTTTATGACTGACCAAGTAAACCCGTATCTTAATATGTACCCTTTAGAGACTTATTTTATGCATATGAATGTTTTACCTGCATGTATACTGTGCACAATGTGCATGCAATGCCCTTGGTGACCAGAAAAGGGCACTGGATACTCTGGAACTAGATTTCACTAAACCTCTGCAAGAGTATCAAGTGCTGTTAACACTGAATGCTCCACTGAGTGCTCTCCAGCCCTGAACACGTTCTTAAGGTGTAGTGGTAGCAACACTTAAAATTTAGAGTCTGTTTACTTCAGCAAATCTATGGAAAATTACTTGACTTTGGTCACTAACAGAGAAACATTTTTCTAGATATGTATGATATGATTATTCCTTTTTTTTTTTTTAATGTATACAGTGTTCTGGCTGGATATATGCCTGCATTCCAGAGGAGGGCACCAGATCTCATTAGAGTTGGTTTTTTTTTTAATGTATACAGTGTTCTGGCTGGATATATGCCTGCATTTCAGAGGAGGGCACCAGATCTCATTACAGTTGGTTGTGAGCCACCATGTGGTTGCTGAGAATTGAACTCAGAACCTTTGGAAGAGCAGCCAGTGCTCTTAACCTCTGAGCCATCTCTCCAGCCCATGATTATTCCTTTTAACTTAAAGAAATTATAAACTGAGAACCATTAAGCTAGAGAATAATCATCAAGTTAAAAAAAAAAAGGCCTAATTTTGGAAAACTTGACTGATAATTATTCACTAAAGGTCATCTTTTCCTGTAAATTGCAGGTAGGTATCTGAAGACCCAGACACCCCCACTCCGCACGTAAATTTTACCATAAGTATTAAGTTATATGCTAACCCAGTTTCTAAGCAGCAAGGAAATAAAGCATAATTTCATAAATAATGAATTTATAAATTCTAGCTCAAAGGCTAGTAAAAAGTTAAACTCTTTTTTTTTAAACATGGCTTTCTTTTATAAATTGATATTTTGGATTTTTTAGGGGGCAGTGTCCCAGGTAGTTTATGTTTCATATTTTGACATCAAATGTTTTTTGTGTGTGTTTGTTTTTTGTGTGTGTTTGAGTCTTGGTCTCTCTATGTAGACCAGGCTAGCCTCAAACTCACAGAGATCTGCTTCCCTCTACCTCTTCAGTGCTGAGATTAAAGGTGGCACCAGTTAAAGACAGGGTTCCTAATAAACTCTTAACAAGGTAGAAAATAAATCTGTGTGGTTAACTCAACTGAAGGAGTTTTTTGTTTTTCTGATATCTTGTACAGTCTGCTCTCAAAAGGATGTGAATCTCGTGGCAATCCTGTAGGGAAAAGGGGCTGGCTAAAGAAACCCACCCTGACCCTGGAGCTCAGAACCAGGGAAAGAAACACAGCCTGGGTCTGGGAACTGAACCAGAGAAATGAACACTTTATCCCCAAACCCAGAAACAAGGAAATATGCCCTGACTCTGAAACCAGTACCAAAGAAACACTCTTGGTCCCTAGAATCAGAGTCAGTGAAAGAAATGTGCCCTGGCCTTAGAATTAGTGTTTGAAAAAAAAGGCCAGTGAAAGAAACACAGTTTGGCTCTGAAATCTGGGCCATGTCTGATCCTAGCCCACAAAACTGACCAATCCCTGGGTGACTCCCCCCGTCCCCAAGAGACCCTATATAAACTGTCCTGCCTGGTCAGTTGGTGGCCGTTATCTCCACTCTGGCGGAGGCAGTCACTCTCCTGGACTCCTCCTTCCCAAATCTCTTTCTCAAAAGAGCTTTGGGTGTGAAGATCTATTTTTCTCCACCCGGTCCCACCTCCACTTGTAGCGGCAAAGTGTTCAGAGATGAAATGTTTTTCTGACCCCCAAGCATTAAAGGCTGACAAAGGGATTCTGTCAAACAGACTAAGAAAGGGTAGAGGTGCTGGACTCTTTTTCTGACCCCCAAGCATTAAAGGCTGACAAAGGGATTCTGTCAAACAGACTAAGAAAGGTAGAGGTGCTGGACTCTTTTTCTGACCCCCAAGCATTAAAGGCTGACAAAGGGATTCTGTCAAACAGACTAAGAAAGGGTAGAGGTGCTGGACTCTCTCACCTTTTTCTTTTTGGTCAAACTTCCAAACACACAAGGTAACAAAGATCAGCATGCTAACTACATAAGAAAGTATGACCAGGGGTCGGATCCATCGCCTCCAGTTATTCAGATTACACACGCTGGGCATTTTCATAAACAAATTAGCTTACGAAAGCCAAGAAAACAAACCAAACCGAGATTTTGGCACTGTCTCTTCTTTGATTGTTTTCTCTTCTGGCTCTCTACAGAGAAAAATGACCAGCTGCTGGCGCTGCGTCCTCGGGTCGCGCTGTGGTTGAGGCTCCTCGCAGGTATGGGCTGCATCCTAGTCGGACAACTGGCATGCACCCGGTGCCGCCGTGGTGGGTCGGCGCCTCGCCTGGGGGTCGCCTAGAATCTCAGCTGCACCATGACAGCCAGGGGACCTGGGGACCTGGGCGCTCGGTCTGCCCTGCAGCTGGAAGCCGGCTGGTTCACCGCTCCTGCTCTGGCAGGTGAGTCCCCGCCCCCGGAAGACCCGGCCGCGATTTCCCCACTCACGCTTTCTGCACTTGGGGAAACCCATCTTTAAAAGAAATGAGTCCGCTTCCGTTTCCGTTCAGATGCTTAAAGCCAATGACCTAGGTGAGATTCAAGCTAGGCCAACCCTGTCCGGTGACACCAGACCTTTATGATTGGGCAGCTCCGGAGGAGGGCGTGACTGTAACCAAGGTTACCGAAGGGCGTGGTGGGAGGGATGCCGAGGAGGGTAGTGGAGGACTGTTGGCTTCGCTAACTTGGCTGGTCTTAGTGGATCCTGAGGAGGATTCCGGAAGCTGGGTCGTTTCAGAAACACGTGCTGTATTACTCAGACTTTGTTCCATCTAAAGGAAAGCCTTAGTGTGGGACAGAGCGGAACTTGAGACAGGCTTGTTTTCTGAGAAGGCTCCCTGGTTGTCTTTAGCGATGGAATTAGAAACTGGCTGGAAAAACACAGAATAGGAAACCTTTGCTTAGATTTCAGTCAGTTGCTAAAGTTTAGAGCCCTAAGGAGGGATTCCTCTGCATAATTTCTGAACCAAGTAGAAGAATCAGTCTAAGCCGGGCGGAGGTGGCGCACGCCTTTAATCCCAGCACTCGGGAGGCAGAGCCAGGCGGATCTCTGTGAGTTCGAGGCCGGCCTGGGCTACAGAGTGAGTTCCAGGAGAGGCACAAAGCTACACAGAGAAACCCTGTCTCAAAAAACCAAAAAAAAAAAAAGAACACAACGCCCACATTCCCAAGACTTTTTGGTTTTTCAATGGGTTTTGGATAATTGTCATTGTTTAGGATAGTTGGTTACAAGTTTTTATTGTTAATGGTCAGTAAAAAAGTTAAAGAAAGATTATATTTAAGGTTGTTTGAAAAAAAGGAAAAGAAAAAGAAAAAAGAGGATATAGATAAGAGGTAGATTATTTAATCTACTCTGATAAAAAAGATATAGAGATGATAGAATAAAGGGTAGATTATTGAATCTACTCTGAAAAGAAAAAAGAGAGGATATATATATATGGTATAGACAAAAAGGTAGATTATTGAATCTACTTTTAAAAGGCAACTACTAGTTTTAAATATTTTACATTGGATTGGATTTTGTATATTGTATACAAATTAGTATATTGATACCAATTTGAGATTGACTTTGTTAGAATATATTGTACATATATTTCTGATCTTGCTCAAGGTATTGTACCTATACAGTTCACTTAACAATGTAATGCAATTTGCTAACCCTTGAAAATTATTATTACCAACTTATTAGGATATAAAGAAATGAAAGGAGGTTTGGGGATTTAGCTCAGTGGTAGAGTGCTTGCCTAGCAAGCGCAAGGCCCTGGGTTTGATCCTCAGCTAAAAAAAGAAAAAAAAGAAAAAAGAAATGAAAGTTAGTAATGGAACTTATAGTCATATTAGGTATATTTTCAGGAAAAGCAGAGATATATTTTAGATAGACAGGTCATCTTCAAACCCTTCAGAGATCTACAGAATATGGCATTTAAGATGTTTTAATAACATAGTTTTTTTTTTTTTTATGACTATGAGACATGTCTGCTCCTGGCAGAACCAATCTACTTCAGAGAAAATGATGGGCATTGAAGAAAATTCATATGGAGTTTGCTTTCTTTGGGACACAAGTTAGCCACTGGGCAAGAAAGCGCCCTCACATCAACTGCTGACAGGATGTTGTCCAAAATGGATGAACAGGACACAAAAGAAAGGACTGCCTATCCTTGCCAAGACAAAGTAGAAAAGATCCTGTGGTACAATCCTATTATATGTTGACCAAGAGTTTAACATTTGCTTTACATATGGGGAATGCATGCCATAAGATACTATTGCCTCCTTAAACCTTCGTAAATCTAACATTTCGATTGGAGCCCAAATATTTTGTGTAGTCATTTGATTAGGCAACTGCTGTACGGTTACTGGACAAACTAAGGGTGACTGTGTGAAAACAGGCTTTCTTTCTGTAACCCTATGATCCAATCTTGAAGCAGCTTCACTGTTAGTTTCTTCTGTCTGAGTTTTTACAAGTGTATCAAGTTTTTCTAAAGCTGTCACCCTGGCACTTAAATTGACTATCTTCTTAAATAGTAAAATAAGAATAAATATAGTAATAAAATGCATAATTCTATCAACATTAATCTTCTCATATAACTTTTCCATTGTTAGACTGTCTAAAAAATTGCAAACAAAGCCCAATTTTCTTCTAATGAACACAGAAAACCCATTCTCTTTTTTTTTTTTTAAATGTGGAAAAAAATTTCTCTTTAAATAGTTTCCTTTAAAATATTGGATAACCAAGTCCTCGTAGAACAGTACAAATCCGAGGGAATTTCAAAACAGCCACCTAGTGTCCGAGGTGTGAATCCAGCTTAGCAGTTAAACGGTTTTTAACGGATTCTTGTCACGTTGGGCGCCATATGTAGATGTAATTCAGTGTAGATGTAGCCAACGGTTTTATCAAACAGAAAACACAGAGCCGATTCAGAGAAGAAAGCCAAGAGGTCGGAGCCAAGAGCCTCACCCTTTCTGATTCAGGGATCCTCCTCAGCCAAGAGAGCTCTCCGAAAGAGGAGCCCTCCTTCCTGTGTGTCTGTCTCCATTGTCTCTCTGTTCTGGCTTCTGATTGGTTGTAAACCCAATCATGTGACTGCCTCGTCACTGCCTGTATGTACCGCCCTCCAGGTCCTTAAAGGCGTACACCACCACTGCCACGCACTTGCTATGGCTCTAATAGCTCTGACCCCAGGCAACTTTATTTAAAAACATAAAATACCACCACACACCCCCATATCTGGCTCTGGGTTTTTATTAATAAGACCGTTTAGCAATTCATGCTACAATTGCCCTCAGTGTTTTCCCTGCCTTTTAATTCTTTACCTGTCAGGGAAAACGAACCCCTCTAGACTCCTAGACTGTATCAGTCTCACTAAATTGCTCTGACCAACTTGAATTTACTTTGTAGCCATGTTGGCCTCAAATTTTTGATTCTCTAGCCTCAACTTCCTGAGTAGCTAGGATTACAGGCCTATGCCACAAGATCCGCAACAATTTTCTCCTGTTTCATTCCCTCCTTTCTTCATGTATGTACATGTACTATGTCAGGTCCCCTGGAAATGGAGTGACAGAGAGTTGTCAGCTGCCATGTGGGTGCTGGGAACTGAAGCCAGGTCCTCTGCAAGAGCAGCCAGTACTCTTAACCAAGGAGCCGTCTCTCCATCTTTCTTGTTTGGGGTGGATACTGGGGGTGAAACCTAGGGTTTTCAAATGCTAGGCAACCTTTATTCTCTCTAAACTACATCTCCAGCCCATGCCTTTGTATCCTATAGTGTGCCTGTGAATGTCTGTGCAATATGCAGCAAATAGCTTCCGCGTCTGATCGCATCTGAATGACTGTAGAGTGCTGGGGTGACCAAGGCAACCTCAAGTCAACGATTTCCCTGTTTTAATCTTTTAGATCTATTTTATGTGTATGCATGTTTTGCCTGTATGCATGTAGGTGCACCATGTGTGTGACTGGTGCCAGGGCAGATGTGAAAAGGGGATCAGACTCCTGAACTAGTTACAAATACTTGTGGCCACCATGTAAATATGAGAAACTGAACCTGGGTCCTCTGCAATAGTAGCAAGTGCTCTTAACCACCAGAGCCAACTTTCCAGCACCGCCCCCCACCCAATGGTTCCCTTTCCAAAAAAAGAAAAGAGAATTGTATTTGTTCACTCTGTGTGCATACACACTTTTGCATACCAAGCCACTCCTGGGGAAGTCAGAGGAGTCAGTTCATTCTTTCCACTATAAGGCTCCCAAGGACTGGACCCAGCCTGTCAGGCTTGGTAGGAAGTATCTTTACCTGCTAAGCTATTTCAGTGGCCCTCTTTTTTCTACCAGTACTGTGTATCGAACTTCAAGGCCTCCCAAACATTAAACAGACACTTCTGCATTGGTTTACAGCCTCAACCTGTAGCAGTCCCTCAGTCCTTAGCACAATTGACTCCATGATGGAAGTACCATTCAGGCACTTAGACAGAACATAAACCCAGCACATAGACAACACCACCTGCCAAAAATAAAAACAAAGACCCAATCCATCAAAGTGCACAGTTCTTCTCTGAATGAACTAACCTTGTTTTTTGGCTCCTGTTTTTGTTAACTGAAATACGTCAACCCAGGATATGGTTTTTGTGTTTAGAAGCTCACCCTGAGAAAGGCTCAGGGCTACAGTGGGATCCTGAAACCCTGCTAATAAAGACTTCCTATTGGTTTAAACCCATGTCCAAGGAGTCTTCTCTGGCAGTACTGAGTTGTGACTGTTTCTATGTCTCTGTTGACTGTGAGTGGCTGTCTACAGATGTAAACTCTCTGTGAATGGAAGTATTTGTGACACCTTTCCTCCTTCCTCCCTCCCTTCCTTCCATCTTGGAAATAAAACTCAGCACCTTGAACAGGTGTAGCAGCCATCCTACCAGTGAACTGCAATCTCAGCGCAGTCTATGAAGTTTAAAACATTTCTTAAAAGAGTTCTTTATAGCTGTGTGTGGAGGTAGAGGGGTGTGGTGGAAGAGGCCAGCCTGGTAGACACAGCGAGTTCCAGGACAGCCAAGGCTACACAGAGAAACCTTGTCTTGAATAACAAAAACAAAACAACAAAAAAAGAAAAAGGAAAAAGAAAGATGTATGTGTGTGAGTGTTTTGCTTGCATGTATGTATGTGCACATGTTGTGTGTGCCTGTTGCTTGCTGAAACCAGAAGGTTGTATCCCCTGGAACTGCAGTTACAGATAGTTTGCGCCCCCATGTGGATGGATGCTTCCAATCATCTGCTAAAGCGCAATTTTTTTTTCTTGTTTTTTCTTGTTTTTTTTTTTTTGCATATGTAAAATCAAAGAGCCTTTATTTTCAAGCTCTGAGTTTGGTCCCTCTGTCTGTCCAATGCAGAGGTGAGATCAGAGAGCCCAGAGGCCAGGAAAGATGGTGTTTTTATTATAGCAGAGGTTGGGGTGAGGAGATTTCCAGGATTCGGGACCCTGATTGGATGACATTTGTCTAGGGGTATCTGTAAAACAAAAATAGATGTGTGCTAGACTCAGGGATATTTGGCCACCCTATCTAATGGTTGGAATGTTTGGGATGTTAGGTACTTCTTCATCCCTGGGTGGTGTCAGCTTATGACTTTCCTGGATCTGGGTGTTGCCATGGCAAGTGTTCTTAGCCTCAGAGGCCTCCAGCCTCCCTGCTTTCCCACTGCCCAGAGTTTCTCTATGTAGCCCTGGCTATCCTGGAACTCCCTCTTTAGCCCAGGCTGGAACTCACAGACCTGCCTGTGTCCACCTCCCAAATACATGGATTAAAGGCATTTGCCACCATGCCACCATGCCAGGCTTGCCTCCAGCCCTCTTGATGGTTGTTTCTTGTCTACATTATTAATTGTAAGTTTGTATTCTGTTACTATGTATCTGGCAGTACTGAGCACGTTTTTGTTTGTTTTGTTGTTGTTGTTTTGTTTTGTTTTATAAAGAGGTTACCCAAATCCCCTATCCTTATTAATGCCAGAAGAACTGAAGCAGGAAACCAGGACCATCACGGCACCGAGCTTGAGTGCCATTTGCAGGACAAGGCTCAGTGTTTTGTTTTGTTTTGTTTTTGATATTTTGAGACAGGGTTTCCTTGTGAAGCTTTGGAGCCTGTCCTGGAACTAACTCTGTAAACCATGCTTGCCTTCAACTCAGAGATCCACCTCCCTCTGTCTCCTGTGTGCTAGGATTAAAGGCTAAAGGTGTATGCCCCCATGGCCAGCTGACAAGGCTTGCTGGGGGATGTCTTTCTGTATGCTGTGAAGCAGCTGAGGGGTCAAAGGACCAGGTTGGACTTAAGGCTACAGAGTCTGACACTGGAGCTCACTGATTGACTAGACTGGCTGTCCAGTGAGCTCCAGGGATCCTCCTGTCTCCAGCTCCCTAACACTGGTGACACCTGGCTTTCATGTGGGTGCTAGGGATCTGAACTTCTCTGTAGCCCAGGCTGGCCTCGAACTCACAGAAATCTGCCTGCCTCTGCCTCCTGAGTGCTGGGATTAAAGGTATGCGCCACCACTGCCAGCCTGAATTTAGGTTTTTATGACCAGCAAGCACTTTACCAGCTGTACCACATTCCCAGGTCCCTGTCATATGCATCAACACTTCATTCTTTTTTATTACTGGATACTACTCCTTGAGTACAGGGAGTGTTCTTGTCTACCATTTACCTGTCCATGGACATTCAGACATCTCTTTCTCTTGGTGGCTAAACAGTACTTGTTATTGATTCTCTGGGAGATAGATCTAGGGGTGGAATGGCTGTGTTTTTGTTTGTTTTTGAGAAAGTCTCATATATTTCAGGCTAGCCTTGAACTCATTATGTAGCTGAGGTTGACCTTGAACTTTTGACCCTCCTGCAGCCATCTCCTGTGTTAGGATGCTCAATTTATTCAGTACTGAAGATACCCAAGGCTTCATTGTTATCAGGTGTAGGTGGAGTTTCTGTGCAGCCAGCAGCTCCCAAATAAACACACAGAGGTAAGCCTGTATAACTATAAATGCTTGGCCAATAGCTTGTTACTAGCTAACTCTTACATTTATGTTAACCCATATTTCTTATCTATGCTTTGCTACACGGCTTGGTACCTTTTCTCAGTATGGCATGTCCATTTTGCTTCTCTGTGTCTGCTGGCGACTCCAGACTCCACCCTTTTCCCCAGCATTCTCTTTATTTAACCAATCACATCAACATATATTCACACAGTATAAAAGAATATTCCACAGGCAGCAACCATTCTATTAACTGAGCCATATCTGAAACCTTCATGTTTATTTTTGTGTCTGAGACTGTCTCTGTGTTTGATGGGGTTATGTGACTTTAATAATTTAATAAACTTAATAATTGTAGTGACACCATTTGAGAATTGGCATGAGTCTGCTTGGTGTGGCCAGACTATAAGTAGGACTGCATAGCTGTGTGATGCCTTCCCAACAGTCACTGTCATTATGAATTCTGTCTGCAGGCTCACCTGACCGCACCATCAACTGTTAGACAAAGCCAAGACCAACAGAACAGCCATTTATCTAACACTTACAATGTGTTGGGTGTTGTAATTAATCTGCAGATGACTTACAGGTGTATGGGAAAGCAGGATGTGGTGGCTCTTACCTACTTAAGGAGGCTCTGGCAGGTTTACAAATTCTAGGCTAGCCTGCCTACACAGTGAGCTTGTTACATGAATGCTTCCTGAGAAGTCAACAAGTACTTACTCCAGTCTGGAATTTCCTCCCTCTGTGTAGGAAGGTCACAAGCTCCAAGCCTGAGGTTGATAATAGATGTTGCGCACCAAGTAGAGTGTGCTACAACAGAGAGGCCCTGGGACATGGAGGCCTATCTCAAAAAAACAGTATTAGCAGAGAGTGGTGGCGCATGCCTTTAATCCCAGCACTCAGGAGGTAGAGGCAGATGGATCTCTGTGAGTTCAAGGCCAGCCTGGGCTACAGAGTGAGTTCCAGGACAAACAAAACAAAAAACCAGTATTACTAAAGTATATAAATGGATGTGTGTGTGGACTCAGTGCACATGTGTGTTTTCATTTATTTTATTATTATTATTATTATTATTGGATTTTTGAGACAGGGTTTCTTTGTGTAGCCTGGGCTGTTTTAGAACTAGCTCTGTAGACCAGGCTGGCCTCAAACTCACAGAGGTCAGCCTGCCTCTGATTCCCGAGTGCTGGAATTAAAGGCATGCACTACCATGCCTAGCTAGATGCCATTTCCTAGTGGATCTGATGTCCCTTGGGGATACCAAGCATGATGGTGTATGTGTGACCATATAAGAATGGAGGTATGAGAATTGCTGGCCCTCTACCATGGGGGCCATAAACCAAGCAGCAGCTGGGCCCAGTCAGGATCCAGGTCTCTTGAGTGGCATACTGACTGTGGCTTCACCTAATGGTTCTATCCCACTCAGAGGACCCCACCACACTGCAGGGTTTATAATCATTCCCTTCAGCTCCATAGAGCATCCAGTGGGGGTCCTCAGTGTCCAAGGGTGGACAGATTTGAGGGGCCCCCTCTTGCTAAATGGCTCAGACTACAACACAACTCAAGCAATTCAAAGCCAAGATAATGTGTGGCCCCAACCCCCAGCCTTCTGCTCTAGGGGGATAGAGCTATGGCTGCTCTGGGCCCCCTACCTGATAGCACTGGAAAACATCTGGTTTGTCTGATAATGCCTGAGAGAGAGCCTGTGCCAAGTCCCGCCATTAGCACCGCTGGTGCTGTTTGTTGGGGAGGGCAAAGGGGTGTAGTGTCCCAGATGCGGGTCAAAGGGTCCCAAAGATCTTTCCCAAGAAATCTGTCCTTCCTGGTGCACAGCTTCCCAAGGAGAGAGCTGAGACCAGACCAGGGAGGCCTCTCATTTCTCTGGAGGGTGAGTGGAAATCAGGCCCTTACTGTTCACCTGAACCCCAAAACTTTGGAGCCCTACACTTTGACTTCTGACTTAGTTTACATACAGGATTGGTTTTCAGGGACCAGTTCCCAAAAAGGCCAAGGTGAGGTCTGTTCCCTTGAAAGTGACACACACATCACCACCACCACCACTCTGCCTTGCTGCCTTTCTTATCAGGGAAGACAGCCAATCAGACCAGGGCAGACAGGAGCCCTCCAAGGAGCCCTCCAAGGCTCATAGCCCATGAGGCAGAAGAGGGAGAAGAGGCCTGAGGCCCAGGGTGGACACCAGCCAGCCATGGCCGCAGCTGAGACTGCCTTACCCTCCATCAGTACACTGACCACCCTGGGCCAGCTCCTGGACCCCCAAGAGGACTTCCTCAAGGTAGGGCCAATGGGGAGCAGGTGGTCTTGCTGTGACCTAGGGCATAGTGCTTGGGGGTCGGGCTTCCCTCTTACTTTAGTATCCTCCTCTGCTTGAGGGTTTTTTTTTTTTTTTTTGGCGGGGAGGAGGTGCCTGAGCCTGGCTAGGGTGCTGTTCTAGGGGTCTGAGATCAAGATGAGGCCCATTTCTGTAATTGGAAGCTGAGTTCTGAGCTCAATGCCTCAAGAGTGTAGGCTCAGAGAGACAAAGTCCCAGATAGCAGTGTCCTGGGATTTCCAGGCTTTGAGATTTAATCTTGTTGGGAGATGTGAAAAGGCAGAGAAGGGCTAGGGGAGTCAGAGCCAAGGCTGCCCCTTTGCCTCCGGTTCTGAACTCTGCAACCCCTTCCCCCATCCTGAATGCTCTTCGTGGTAAGTGTCTTATCTATCTCTAGCCAGACCTAATGGGCTTGTCTGGAGCTGAGAAGGGGGTTAGGGGAACAGTGTCGGGGAAGTGATAGGCACGCAAACCCCTCGAACCAACCTGCCCCAATGGTGTTTCCAGCCGGGCCTGCATCAGGCCCAGGTACCGGGTGCCTACCATTCAAGCAGTGCGCTCCCTCCCGCAGTGGTGGCACCCTGACGAGACGCAGGATTTGGGCCCGGGTCCCCCGGATCTCATGGGGCCATCCCTTCACGTGAGTGTGAAATCGCAGGCCCCTCTCGGACAGGACGAGGACGATGAGCGGGATGTGACCTGTGCCTGGGATCCGGATCTTTTCCTTACCAACTTCCCAGGTCCCGAGCTGCCAGCCACTCCCCGAACCTGTGCTCTGGTGCCCAGTGGGAGCCCGGTGGCACAGTACGCGCCGCCCGAGGCCCTGGGCGTCTATGCAGGTGGCTCTGGGTTGGTGGCCGGGTCTTTAGGCTCTGAAGAGCACTCGGGCTGGGCGCACTCCGCCCCGCGAACCCCAGCCCCTGAGCCCTTCGTGGCCCCTGACCTGGCCCCGGGATCCGCGCTCAAGGTGCAGCCAGCATTCTCTGATTCGCGAGCGGGCTCCGCCGGCGGTTTCTTCCCGCGGGCTGGGCTCGCGGTGCCCGCGGCCCCCAGCGCCCCCTATGGGCTGCTGTCAGGGTACCCCACCCTGTACCCCGCGCCGCAGTACCAAGGGCATTTTCAGCTCTTTCGCGGGCTCACGGCGCCGTCTGCCGGCCCCGCCGCGCCCCCTTCCTTCCTGAATTGTCTGGGACCCGGTGCGGTGGGCACAGAACTGGGGGCCACAGCGCTCGCGGGAGACGCAGGCTTGTCCCCGGGAGCCGCACCGCCCAAGCGCAGCCGGAGAGTTTTGGCACGAAAGAGGCAAGCGGCACACACCTGCGGGCACCCGGGCTGCGGAAAGAGCTACACCAAGAGCTCGCATCTGAAGGCGCACCTGCGCACGCACACAGGTAAGGGCGGAGCCGAGCGGGTGGGGGCCGACCCGGGAGCCGGAAGCGAGCGAAGAGGGGGTGGTCAGAGGGTGTCAGAGGCGTGGCTAAAAGTGACGCTAGAGCTAGGGGCCTGCAGTGGGCCCCTGAGACACTGGCTAAAGTCTATAGGGGCAATTCTAGACCCAAATGGGGCCGGGCGAATCCCAGCACTCAGGAGGCAGAGGCATGTGGGTATCAGTCACTTGTAGACTAACCTGGTCTATTATAGGGAATTCCAGCAGCCAGGGCTACGTAGCCTTTCTCAACAACAAACAGATAGATGATAGATAGATAGATAGATAGATAGATAGATAGATAGATAGATAGGTGTAGACAGAGGACCTGGAGAATATTTCAGGGGCTTCAGGATTAGAAGCTGATGTGTATGACCTGGGTTAGAGATGGGCTGACGAGCAGAAAGCAGGATGAGATTAGCAAGAGGGAAGGAACTAGAGGGGCGACTCCCGAGGAGGGTACTAGCTTGGAATGCCAGAACTCAGGGTATAGCCAGTTTTCACAGGATGCTCTGGTTAGAAGCGTCTGGGATCTGGAGGTAGAATCATTTTCACGGGCAACTGATGGAGGTCCCAGACATAAAGCGGGCCAGAAAAAAAGGAGGAAATGCTGGGAGACAGGGGACAGGAAGAGAAACCGGGTCGTAACAGGAGTGGAAGACAGTTGTGGGCCTCCCGAGCGCGGCAGGGCACACACCAGGTGTAGAAAGGGGAAAGGAGAATCACCAGAGACAGGGCGTTGGACACCGGGGGGGAAACTTGAGGGCTTGGACAAGTTCAGCGGCAAGACTGGGCACGAGCAGGAGGCTCTGCAGTGCGTGGGGCAGCTGGAACGCTGAGAACAAAGCACGACGGTGCAGCCACATAAGGTCTCTGGCAGAGAACTAGAACTTAGGAAGTGGGATAGGAGACCGGAAATGAGAAAACCGCAGGACTGCAGCCGCAGGTACAGAAAAGGGTCAGGGTCACAGAGGGCAGAACTGTGTGCCCTTCTTCAACTGCGCGAGCTAGATAAGTCACCTAAGGCCTGGCTCTACCTCACCAAGTGTGGAAATTGGAACTGGACGATTTGTACGGTGGTACTCACAACTCCCTGTCCTTCAGGAGAGAAACCTTATGCCTGCTCCTGGGATGGCTGCGGCTGGAGGTTTGCTCGCTCTGACGAGCTGACGCGCCACTACCGGAAACACACTGGCCAGCGACCCTTCTGCTGCGGACTCTGCCCACGTGCTTTTTCGCGCTCTGACCACCTTGCTTTGCACATGAAGCGCCACCTCTGAGCTCCGATCCTGCACAGGGACTGGGAATGAAATAAGAGTGGATCCAAGGATTGTCTTCCAAAGGATGGGCCATTTTTGGACATATAGCCCTACAGACCTACCCAGATCAAGAACTGACCCAAAGGAGCCCTTAACAGGATCCTCCCACTTCCTCAGGGAGCCACACAAAAACATCGCCCTACAGATCCAGCAAGACAGACTACCAAATAAATCAACTCAGATGGACCCTTAGACGTGTGCGGGAGTGACCCTGAGCCTTGGAGGTGGAGTGGGGTGAGACTTCCCAGGGTCTAGAAGGGGCCTTCACACTATCAGCTGGGATTGTCATGGGTACTATAAAATTCTCCCATATAAAACCAGTGTCGGCCTCACTGTAATATGGGGCTGGGAATTAGGAGGAGCATTGATCCCCCAGTAGGTGATACACTTATCTGTTCACACACTCACCTCCTAAATCTCCTAAAACTCATTCATTTCTGATGACACCCCCCCACAGTGCAAACTTTGTAGACCTTCTCTTCTATCAAGATCAATCTACACAATCCTGTCACCTGTTGTCAACATTCACAACTGCCATCTGCCTCTTCCCCACCCCATCCCCCTGTATTTTTCCCTTAAGATAGGATCTTTTTTTTTTTTTTTTTTTTTTTTTTGGTTTTTCAAGACAGGGTTTCTCTGAGTAGTTTTGTGCCTCGCTTTGGAGACCAGGCTGGCCTCGAACTCACAGAGATCCGCCTGCCTCCGCCTCCCAAGTGCTGGGATTAAAGGCGTGCGCCACCACCGCCCGGTTAAGATAGGATCTTGCTGGGCGTAGTGGCGCACACCTTTAGTCCCAGCACTCAGGAGGCAGAGCCAGGTGGATCTCTGTGAGTTTGAGGCCAGCCTGGTCTACAGAGTGAGTTCTAGGACAGGCTCAAAAAAGATAGGATCTTACTATGTGCCCTGGTTGGCCTGAAACTCTGTAGACCAGGTTGGCGTCAAACTCATAGAGATTGTCCTGTCATCCTGCCTCTGCCTCCTGAGTGCTGGTTTTAAAGGTGTGGGTGCCCATGCCTGTCTACTTCCTCTTAAGAAGCCCCAGCCAAAGCAGGTCATAGAGGTAGTTCAGGCCTGTAATCCTAGCTATTTAGAAGGCTGGAGCAGGAGTATTCCAAGTTCAAGACATGCCTGTACAGAACAAGTTCATCCTGGGCAATTTAGACAGTTTCTTCACCTCTGTGTGTGTCTCTCTCTGTCTCTGTCTCTCTCTCTGAGACAGGGTTTCTCTGTGTAGTCTGACTGTCCTGGAACTAGCTCTGTAGACCAGGTTGGCCTCGAACTCAGAGATCCACTTGCCTCTGCCTCCCAAGTGTTTGTATTTATTTATTTATTTATTTATTTATTTATTTATTTATTTATTTATTTATGGCTCAAAAAGTAAAAACAACAAAAGGCTGAACATGGTGGTAACGCGCCTTTTAATCTCAGTAGTTGGGAGGCAGAGCCAGGTGAATCTCTGAATTTGAGGCCAGTCAGAGCTACATAATATAGAGACTCTGTCTTTAAAAAAGGTGTGTCGGGGAGGGAGGAGAGTGGGAAGCAGGTCTAGGTCATTAGTACCAGCATTCGGGAGGCAGATGGATTTCTTGAGCTGGAGGCCAGCCTGGTCTACATAGGGAGTTCCAGACCAGCCAGGGCTATGGTGCTACAGGCTGGTAATCCCAAAATTTGGGAGGTGGAAGCAGGAGGATCAGGTGGTAAGTCCTGAGTGACACAGCCAATCTGTGTGTGGCAGAGTGCTCAGCAGTCCCCAGATTCCTGCCTCACCACAGCCCCAAGTGACTCTTGGTCAGTGTCACAGGGAGACAAGAAAACTTGCAGAATGGACAGAGGACGCAGAAAGCAATGTGCCTAAGCAAGCAGGGATGACCCAGCTGCCTGTGGTGGCCCATTCACACTGGGAATCCCAGCACTTGGGAGGCTGAGACAGGAGGATGGTAAGTTAGAGGTTAGTCTGGGCCACAGAGTGAAAGCCTGTCAAAAACCAAAAGCACAAGCAGGGGTGGTGACTAGAGAGATGGCTCAGTGGTTACAAGCACCTGCTGCTCTTCCAGAGGCCCTGAATTCAGGTCCAGCACCCAAATAGTGCTTTCGACTACCTGTAACTCCAGCGCCAGGGATCTAACACCTATGGGCATCTGCCCAGCCTGCATATGGTATACATAAGCTCACGAGGGCATGCACAGATATACATAAATGAAATTTAAAAAGCTGGAAGGATAGTTCATATTTATAATTCCAATACTCACTCAGGAGGCTGAACAAGAGTTGAGCGTTCCAGGCCAGCCTGAGCTACAATGAGACCTGCCTCAAAAAAAAGGAGAGCCAATAAGATGACTCAGCCTGTAAAGGTGCCTGATGTCAAGCTTGATCCCCAAATCCCATACGGCAGAAGGGGGAACTCCCACAGATTGTCCTCCACTTGTGTGCCCTGTTATGTGCCCACACACTTACACATATATACAATGTGGTCGAGCATCTCTGTGATTTGAGGCAGGAAGATCAGGAGTTCAAGGGTCAACCACAGTGTTAAAAGGTCAGAGAAGGAATCAGAAAACTGTCAGAGGGAAAAAAAAAAGCCTTTAATCCCAGCACTCGGGAGGCAGAGGCAGGCAGATCTTTGTGAGTTCGAGGCCAGCCTGGGCTACAGAGTGAGTTCCAGGAAAGGTGCAAAGCTGCACAGAGAAACCCTGTCTCAAAAAAACAAAAAACAAAAAACAAACAAACAAAAAAAAGGACAAGGGTGATTGGTGCATGCATTTAAAACAAACTTTCCAGAAGTAGAGGAAGTAGAGGCAGAAGGGAGGCAGATCCCTATGCGTTCATAGTGAGATCCTGTCTCAAAAAACAAAATATAGTGCCGGGCGGTGGTGGCGCACGCCTTTAATCCCAGCACTCGGGAGGCAGAGCCAGGCGGATCTCTGTGAGTTCGAGGCCAGCCTGGACTACCAAGTGAGTTCCAGGAAAGGCGCAAAGCTACACAGAGAAACCCTGTCTCGAAAAAAAAAATATATATATATATATATAAACAAAAAGAGAAAGGGAAAAAAAGAGTTGGGTCTGCCCAGGCACGCAAATGATACACAAACATACATACAGGCAAAGATACCTACCCCCCAAAATGTGCCTGAGTTGTAGAGCGGAAATGGGGGAAATTATTTTCAGAAATTGGAGAGCTTTAAAGAATCATCTGACAGCCCGTGCCTAAGGGCGGGGCGTGTCCGTGGGTGGAGCCTATCCCGAGCTGAGTCGCCAGAAGCAGGAGGGCGGGGTGGGCGCTGGAGGGGCGGGGTCCGCGGGAGGGACCGCACCAAAGGAAGCCCCGCCTCCGGCGCTCGCGGGGCCTCGCGGGCCTCGCCCTGAAAGCCCCGACCCAGGCCGGTCTCAGCAGACTTTAAGGGGAAGTGAGTCTGGGCCTCGTGACCCGGCCATCCTGGGTCTTTGCACAGATTCCGTCGCGGTCGCCTCATGGCAGCGCCGAGCTCGCTGCTGCTGGCCGCGCTGCTGTGGGTCCCTGCCGAAGCCCTGAGCTGCTATGGAGACTCCGGGCGGCCGGTGGACTGGTGAGCGAGTAGCTGCCGGACTGCCCCCTACGGCTGCGTGGGCACCGGCGCGGGCACTGGGGTGGAAGCGCTTTTCGGCTCAGATCCCCCCCCCCCCTCCTGTCTTCCCTGACCTCCAGGTTCGTGGTATACAAGCTGCCAGCTCACAGCGGGTCTGGGGATAGTTCATGGGAGGGTTTGAAGTATAAATACATGGACCAGAGCTCCGAGGGTTGGCGCGACGGTGTGGGGTCCATCAACAGTTCAGAGGGAGCCGTGGGCCGCAGCCTGCTGCCGTTGTACCGAGACAACTCTAGCCAGGTGACTGGGTGCTGTGGAAACCCGGGCTGGGTCACTGTGGCGGGGCTCACGGGGAAGGGAGGATAGTTATGTCGCCTCTCTGCATTCTCCCAGCTGGCCTTTCTACTCTACAACGACCAGCCTCCTAAATCCAGCTCAGCTTGGGACTCTTCCAGCCGTGGGCATACAAAGGGTGAGGCTTGGACTGGTGGTCGTGGAGCTGCCCCGAATTTCTTGTAAATTTACCCAAACCAACCTTTGACCTGCATGAAGGGTGGGGGATCTGCCCCATCAACCCTTGGCCTCAGTTTTCTGCCACCTTAGACCGCGCACCTGGTTGCAGATGGGCTGGCCTGAGTGGCTACTTTCATCAGCTTCTCTGACCTCCCTCTTCTGGTTCAGGTGTTCTGCTCCTCGACCAAGAAGGGGGCTTCTGGCTGATCCACAGTGTGCCACGCTTCCCACCCCCAGCATCCTCTGGTGCATACAGCTGGCCTCCTAATGCTCGAACCTATGGCCAGACCCTACTCTGCGTGTCTTTTCCCTTCACCCAGTTTCTCAAGATTGGTGAGTAGAATCGTTGAGGTGGTATACGTCTCAAACTGCTTGGAATGACCAGTCTCACATTTTTCCTCACCTTGACTTCCAGGCAGGCAGCTAACCTATACCTACCCTCTGGTCTATGACCACAAGCTGGAAGGCATCTTTGCCCAGAAATTACCTGACCTCCAGGAGGTGATCAAGGGCCACCATGTCCTCCATGAGCCCTGGAATAACAGTGTAGTACTCACTTCACAAGCCGGGGCCTCCTTCTGGAGCTTTGCCAAATCTGGAAAATTTGGAGATGGTGAGTCCTGGTGTTGAGGGAGGTCCCTAATATCCCCAAGCCTGAGGGCAAGCCACAGTTAGAACACAGATGTCTTTGGGATTCATATTACAGTAACAGCCATGAGTAGCTAACAGCCAACAGGCCGGCTGGGCAGACAGTACATATCTAATCCCAGCACTATGTAGGCTAAGATAACAGTTCAAGATCAGCCAGCAGACCTAGATCCAAATATTGGTTTCTGGATGTGCAGTATGATATGACCTGAGCCTGTCTGCTCATCTGAAACATTAGGATATTGATGCTTCCCTTAGAGGGCTGTGAAATCGTTTGATAAGGACAATTTTTTTTTTTTTGAGACAGGGTCTCAATGTGTATCTGATTGGTCTGGAACTCACAGAGATCCACCTGTCTCTACCTCCTGAGTTCTGATTTTAAAGGCTTGGGCCACCACGCCCAGCCTATTTTTTTGTTTTGAGGTAAGGTCTCATTGTACCTTGCAGGCTAGACTCCATCTGAGATCCTCTTGTTCCAACTTTCTGAGTGTTAGGATTGCAGATGTGACCTGACATATTGATAAGGGCTGTTAGGTTCACATCATTCCAAAAATAGACAGTGAGCTCCTGGAGGAAACTGGCCCGAGGAACCCGCAGTGACCCTCCCCTTGCTCTCCTTTCCTCTGCAGACTTGTACTCGGGCTGGTTGGCAGCAGCCCTCGACACCAACCTACAGGTCCAGTTCTGGCCAAATTCTCAAGGCACCCTGTCTTCCAACTGCTCCGGGACCCATGAGGTTCTTGATGTGGCTCAGACAGGCTTTCCTGGCCCGTCTGCACCAACTTTCAGTGCTACAGAGGACCACTCCAAATGGTGTGTGGCCCCTCAAGGGCCCTGGGCCTGTGTGGGTGACATGAATCGGAACCTGGGGGAGATGCACCGAGGTGGAGGCACACTGTGTACCCGGCTGCCTGCCTTCTGGAAGGCCTTCCAGTCCCTGGTGAAGGCCTGTAAACCCTGTAGCGAGGACAGCTGACCAAAAGCCCAGCAGAGCAAGAACTAAGACTCAGGGACTGGCTGGGTGATGTGGTGCTCACCTTTAATCCCAGCACTCGGGAGGCAGAGGCAGGAGGATCTCTTGAGTTTGAGGCCAGCCTGGTCTACAAAATGAGTTCCAGGATAACCAGGACTACACAGAGAAACCCCTCCTCAAGCTTGGACTTGAATTTGTTTTGGGGGATGGTTTGTTGGTGGGTTGAACCCCAGCGCCCGCCACATGCTACACAAGCTGCTGAACTACAGTACCCTCTGCCCTGGCTATGAATCTGAATACCAGTTCAGCCCCTTCCTAACTGGAGACCTTAATAGTGCCTTAACCTCTCTGGCTTTCAAATGATCTGCAACATGGTGTCACATCACATGTCTCTAGAGGCTGTCAATAAAAGGAACCCAGTAGTTACCTTTTTCTTCAGACACTAAGACAGAACAGTGTCGGGACACCTCTTCCTAAGAGGTCTGCCCCAAGCTGTTATCATGTGAGGAACTGGCAGTGGATGGGACTTAGGAAGCTTGACTTCCCACTTGTACCAAGCACAGGAGCCGTCATCATCCCCTGTCTGGGGAGGAAATGTGAGCCCCAGAAATCTCAGGCGGCACGGGCACTTTATTTATATGTGTACAAATGTATACAGGCATCTGTACATCCTGTACATCATACAGGACCAAAGGCCTGCTCCCGCTACGGGCCTAGAGGTGCGGGGCTGGGTGCTCCACTTTTGGTTAGGCCTGTGGAAGTCACAGCTTCAGCAGGACACCGGGAGTTCAACGCTGCTTCATGTTTGGTGCCCGGGACCGCAAGGGAAGCAGGTGGGGCCGGAGGGACTGCACTGCGGGACACATTCTTGGTTGGGACTAGGGTTGGAGTCTGGGGGTCGGGAGAGAGCTTGGGGGAAGCTGACTTGGAGCGAGGTCCGCTTAGTGTGGTCCGCTCTTCCACCTCCTCGAGCACCCAGCGCTCTCGGCCCCTTGGCGCATCAGGCACTAGAGGCACCTGGGTGACAGGTTCCTTCGATCCCTTGGAGTCTGTGCCCAGAGGCTGGGGTGTCTGGGTCTTGACCCCTGGCCGGGCAGGCTCTACAACGATGGGCACCGGGGGTGTGCCTGCCTCACCGGAGCTACAGCGCCGGCCTGTCTCATGTTCCTGCACTGGGCTTAGCGCCGCCTTGGCCAAAGCCCTGGCGACCCCACCTGGGCCATCCTCAGTCTGCACGCTTTGGTGCCTCGTGCAGCCCAAGTCACGCTCCAGGGTCCGGCTCCCGGGGGTTGTCGCGCGAGGCGGGGTGCAAGCCTCTGCACCTCCCGGGGACTCCTCCTTGCTTGACACCATTGGCCTCGGGGCACCCTCAGGTAGCAAAGGGTCCGAGCCCAAGCTCAGGGGCGATTCCTGGCGGCCCAGGCGTCGCACAGGGACCTGCCGGGTCGTCCCAGGACCCTCGATGGGAGGTGTCTCGCCATCGGACTCGGCAAGGCTATGTAGCGCCAGTTCACCGTGGAAGTCCTTGCGGAAATCCGGGTGGCCCACTTCGAGGCTGTGTTTGCGCAGCGCACCCTTCTTGTCTGAGCCCAGCGAAGCCCCCAGCTTCTCCGCTGACTGCACGCGCTTGAGTAGCGGCGAGCGCGGTGGCTCTGCGCTCTTGGGGCGCGGGCGCACAACAGGAGGCGACGAGTGCAATTTGGCTGGGAAGCTCTGTGTGGTGTGCGAGCTGCCCACAGTGTGGCCTGGCAGCGGCGGTGGCGACGCCTGCGTCGGGGATGGCGTGTGCGCCAGTGGTGACAGCGGGATGTTGCCGGCCGATTTGCAGCGTGCAGAGCGGTACTGACGGTGTAGCTTCGGTGACAGCCCGTGCAGAGTGCTGGGCCGGATGTGGTGCGAAGCCGATGACGCGGGGGAGTTGGGCGTGCTGGAAGCTGGGGAGCTACTCTGTGACGAGGCGCCTGCAGGCCAGAGAAGGTGCAAGCATTCTGAGCACCACCGTGCCCTAGTCCCCTACCCCGCGCAGGCGCAGAACCTACCTAGGTAGGCGGAGTCAGGCGTGGAGCGATAGCTATGCGTGGGCGAGCGTGCCGGTAGTCCGTGCGTGGGCGAACCGGGAAGACTGTCGCTGGACGACAAGGACCGGTTCAGAGAGGACAGCGATCTGCTAGTGTGCAGCAGGTTTGACTGTTTCGTAATCTTCCGGAAGAGGGAGCTTCGCTTCTTGCTGGGGGATAAATACCGAAGGGTCACCTCTCCTTAACTCCGGAACTGTGAGTCTTCCCGTTCTGGACTGCACGACAGCCCAGTAACCATGCACCCGTTCCAGCACCCCCTTTTCCTACAACCCACCTATCAAAACAGAAGCCTTGGCTCAATCCTGGATGGTCATGCCTACTGTTTTCTGGCCACGTGGAATCCAAGCCAGAAATCCCGTCCAAACAAACTGGGCCCCTTCCGGCCCCTCCCACAATCTAGTCACGCTCCTTTGCACTCAACCCACTTACTGGATTAATTTGCTTCCTTCACTCAAACCCTCACTCCTGACCAAACCCCGGGATCAAAACTGCCCCCACCTCCACCCCGACAGGGTCACTCTGTAGCTCTGGCTGTCCTGAAACTCACTATGTATACCGGGCTGGCTTCCAACTGCAGAGCTGGGAATAAAGGCATGTGCCACTACAGCGAGCTGTCAAAACTGTTCTTTTTGGAGCTGGAGAGATGGCTCAGCAGTTAAGAACAGTGGCTGGTCTTTCAGAGGGCCAGGGTTGGATTCCCAGCACCCACATGGCATCTAACAACCACCTGTAACTCTAGTTCCAGAGGAATCTGGCGTTCTCTTCTGGCCTCCTTACGCACCAGGTACACATGTGGTACACATGAATAGAAGCCATCAAAACCCTAATACAAGTTTTAAAAATCTAAAACAAAACTGTTCTCTTGGGGTTGGAGCAATGGATCAGTGGTTACGAGGATATAGTGCCCTCGCAGAGGACTCGAGCACCTCTGTTGGACAGCCTGCTCATAATTCCTGTGATTCCAGCCTCCAGGGAAATCTACCCAATGCCCTGTTCTGGCCTCCACAGGCAGCTGCACTCATATTCACAGACGCAAACCTACACATAATTAAAATAAAATCTTTTAAATTTTTAAATAAATAAACAAACTTTTCTCTTGGATCTGGGGAAGTGGCTCCGTGGTATGAAGACCTCTGTGGTATGCACACGCACATACATATCAACACTCCTGGCAACACTCTTAGCTCTTCCGATGTATGAGAGAAGAAATTAGTCATGCTCATAATAGAACCGATTTCCAAATACCCACACTATGTTAGTCCTATATGAGTATATGGCCTAGTGACCTCATAAGTGAGTTGTGTAAATTCACTCTGATATTCACCGAAGGAAATCCTATAAGTAAGGATGCATTTTTAGTAACACTCCTCCATCACTAAATATGTCCGACTGTGTTTCTTTGTTTCCCTTACTGTATGGGCCCACACTGACCTTTAACATCCAGAGATCCTCTTGCCTCAGCCTCCCAAGAGCTGGAATTACAGGGGTGCCCTCACCAGATGGTCTGCTTAACTGTATTCCAGGTGGCTCAGCCTTTTTTTTTTTTCCCCTGAGACAGGGTTTGTCTGTGTAACAGCTCTAGCTGTCCTGGAACTAGTATTTTTGTTTTTTGAAACAGCATCTCTCTACATAGCCCTGGCTGTCCTGGAACTCACTATATGGACCAGGCTGGCCTTGAACTCAGAGATCTGCCTGTCTCTGCCACCACACTGTCTTTGAATCTTGGGGATTGGGGACTGCTGGAATTAAAGGC
This sequence comes from Peromyscus eremicus, assembly GCF_949786415.1. Taxonomy (NCBI): domain Eukaryota; kingdom Metazoa; phylum Chordata; class Mammalia; order Rodentia; family Cricetidae; genus Peromyscus; species Peromyscus eremicus. Next base: position 125,499,743 of record NC_081420.1, read on the forward strand.
ATGCACCCCCTTGCCCAGCCAGTAGTAATCTTTTATCCCAGCTCCTCCCAAGTCCTGTTGAAACAGGTCTAACCTGCTCAAGGGCTAACCCACATGCTTTATTTTAAATAGTATCCTTCCCTGGATCCCCCACTTTCCCAGCCTGGGTTTGGTCCTCCGTCTTTGCTTCCCTCCCACTGCTTACCCTTCTGTTCTGCATTAATCCCACCCATTGTTAGGAGGATAAACTACTTATGGTCCTGCCCACCTCTCTTGGCCATCTTTAGCGGAAGGCCTCTTGTTCCTACGAGCCATTTTGGCCTTGTAGCTGCTGCGCCTGGCTGGCCCAATGCGGATGGAGGTGTTTTCGAAGGGTGTGGTGGTCACAGCTACTTTGTTGCCACTCTGGGAGAAGGGAGGTAAAGCCATCCGTTAGAGGCTGCTGGGTCCTGTTCCACCCTCCACCCATCGAGGCCCCTTCCCTTACGCTCACCTTCAGGATCAGCTCCACCACCTCAGGGTGTACCATACCGTGCACTGGCTCACCGTTCACGTGGGTGATGAGGTCCCCAGCACAGAGCCCTGCCTCTTGGGCTGGACCTCCTTCCTCCACGTGCTGGAAGTGGGAAAACCCACAGGGGCATGATTGGAGGGTCGAAAAGAAAGAAAACTCCACATTTTTTGCATTGGCTCTTTATGAAATAGTCATTATTCCCCGTTGCTTAGAGAAAGAATCTGGGGCCAGAGAACTGAGTGAGAGAGAAGTCTCACTACACTGCCTTTCACCCCAAGCTCCCTTCCGCCCATTCCCCAGCCCACGAAACTCACCCAAACAATATGGTGGACACTGTAGACATCTGAGTCGCCCATGTAGACGCGGATGGCGCGCAGTGTGAACCCATATTTCTTGCCTGAGCGTTGAATGGTGATAGGGGAACGGAGTCCACTGACAGCTGGTGAGTAGTCCCGGCTAGGTGAGGAGTCCCGTGAGGATGGATTGGAGGAGAGCGATCGAGGGGACATGGGACTAGCAAGGGGTGAGCCTCCATGTGGGTCCACTGCAGACACAAAGCTATGGTCAGAGATGAGGGCAGCCCTCACGCTCCTATCCCAGGAGCTGTGACCCTTTCCAAGTCCAAGCCCCATAGCCAGTTCTCCATTCCTCCATCCTGACAGCAAACAGCCACAGACAGGGAAAGCACACCCGCCCCACCACACTACAGGGAGCCCCTTCCCTGGTGGGCGGGGCCAGCGTCACCTGCAGGAATCATGACCGACAAGGCAGTAGCTGAGGCTGACTTGATAACCTTGCCCCCAGTTCTAGAAGGTCGCTTCTCCACAGCAAGATCCCCAGAAAGCTGCTGGTGCCTTGCCCTTCGCAAAACCAGGTCATTGGTGGCCCTAAGGCCTGATGGGTCTCCGTCCTTGGAGGGTGGGCACAGGTCACCTGGGTGTGAGCGCTCCGCTGCCATAGAGGGTAAGAGCGGTCAGGTCAAGGACTTTTCACACACAATTCCTATTCCTTAAACTTCACAGAACAGGCCACAGAATCTGTGGTACAGCCTCTGGCCCAGGATGGCACCATCACCCTTCTGTTTGGCTGAATGCCAACCTGGAGTAGTGAGTGCTTTTATTTATTTATTTGTTTGTTTGTTTTGAGACAGAGTCTCAGTATGTAACCCTGCCTGTTCTAGAACCCACTATGTAGACCAGGCTGGCCTCGAACTCACAGAGATCTGCCTGTCTCTTCCTCCCGTGTGCTGGGATTAAAGGCGTGTACCACCATCACCCAGCTCCAAACTACCACTTCTACTACAAGTTTTGTTGTGTAGCCTAAATTCTGGGTCTCAAGCCATACCCCCAGGCCCCACACTGAGCCTCACCGACCCTGATAGGCATTCTCATTGGTAATACCCTCAGATAGGTGCGTTAATAGTGCGTGGGATCTTGCCTACACTGTACCATGTACATTAAGTGGATGCTCAATAGATCATCCCCGAGAAACTGGGAAAAACAGCTAGAGAAGGCACTCACTGGCCTCGGGATCTCCGGGAGTAGGAGTGCCCTCCCCTTGAGCTGCCTCTTTGGGGAGGCGTGTATCCAATGAGCTAGGGGGATCAGAGCTGGGCCGAGGGGGCCTGCGGAGTCGGGCCTCATCTTCGTCCTCCTGGGGGGCACTGAAGCGGCTGGGCTCCAGCAGGGCCGAGAAACGTCTGCGCGCTCCCAGCGGGGGACTGGCCTCCCCCTCCAGGAAACTGGCTTCAGAGGCTGAGAAGCGCTTACTGCACAGAGGAGGCCAGATCAGAATGGACACTCCCATTCGGCCCCGCCCTCGAGCCCTTCTGTAGTCCTGCTTACATCTCTGGGGAGCCCCCTCTCCAGGTCTTCTCACGCAGAGTCAGGCCACCCAGTCCCTCTCGCTTGCCGGCCACCTTCTCCTCCGGGCCCTTGGCGCTTGGGTCCCGCTTGCTGGCCCCTGATGCGGATACCGGGGTCTTGGGCTCGTGCTGCGACAGCTGCTCCATACTGCTGTACACCTAAGAGCGGAGTAGGAGATGCTGAGTAGCCTTCGCGTGACAGCCAATCAGTTTTCTGCAACCAGCGCACACAGACCGCGCTCTGTCCTCCGTGGGCACGCCTGCTCAGTTCTCCAATTCCCTGTGTTCTGCTCTCCAGAACCTTCATACAAAGTCAAGCCTGCCTTGTTCCAGACCCGCTCGGTCCAGCTCCCTGACCACTGTGCTCTCTACCTTCCCCAACTCCTGTCTGTCGGGCACCAGGCTGAGCCAGACATCCTTCCAGTTGCTCAGTACTGGTAAGACCTTGCACAGCTTTACCCTGCTCCCACGGTCATCCACACCCTCAGGCAAGGCCAGTGCCAAAGGTCTGCTCCATAGAGCCCCCCCCCCCCGCAACCCGCCTCCCCAGCAAGGCTTCTCAACTCTCTAGTTCCCACCCCTTCTGTAACTTTCCAAACTGAGACCTCGGGTGCCTGGGACCCTGTGGTCCACAGGCCTTCCAGCCCAGCCCGGCTCGGCGCACCTTGCTGAAGCGCGGAGAGCAGGAGGAGAATTGGCGGATCTCCACGGGCTCCTCCTCGGTGGTGTCATCCTCGTCGTAGGAGTTCACATGGTGATACCTGTCCGAGCGGGCTGGAGAACCGCCGCCTCCTCAGAGCCCAGCCAGACTATGTCAGGGACACGCCCCCTCCAATGTGCTCCCGGTTCCGCCCCCAGACCCCTCCCCGCCGCTCCCCGCCCCACCCCCGCCCGCGCCCCATTCTCCGAATCTCTGGCTCTCCCCGAGCCTGGGGGAGGCCAAACTACCAGATCCACGTTTACAGCACCCTGCACCCTGCCTCCACTTCAGGCTACTACAGGTCTTGCCTCCTTCTTGGTCCGAGCCCTGCCATCTAGGCAAAGCCCAGGCCCAAACTGAAAACTCCCCCACGTTGAGGATCTACCCCTGTGCCCTACCAAAGCCATTCCCCAGTTCTTAGCACAGGCACTGCTCCTAAGGCGGACTGCGCCAAATCCCACGAGGCCACGCCTGGAAGGCAATTTGGGTCTTGTCTCTTTTTTTGCATTACTGGGGATTGAGCACAGGTTCTCTCCCATGCAAGGCAAACAAACACTCTACCCCTAAGCTGTGTCCCTAGCCATCTTCTTACTTTCCTTTTTGTTTTTCTTCTTTTCATAAAAAAAAAAAAAAAGTGTGTGTGTGTGTGTGTGTGTGTGTGTGTGTGTGTACGTGAGCACACTTAGCTTGGGTATAGGTTCCTGGGGAAGCTAGAGGCATCAGATCCCCTGGATCTGCAGTTACTGATGTTTTTGAGCGTCTCCTGCTCTCCCCCATTCCCTCCCTCCGGCATGAGTGTTGGAAACAGAACCTTTGTCCTCCACAAGAGCAGCAAGGGCTCTTAACCCTTGAACCATCGTTCCAACTTTTTGTTATATTTGGTTTGTTTTAATGTGTATGGCTGTTTTGCCTGCATGCATGTCTCTGAGCCACTTTATGCCTGGTGTCCACAATGTTCAGAAATGGGTGCTGCATCCCCTAGGTCTGGAGTTACAGGTGGTTGTGAGCTGCCATGTGGGTGCTGAGAATAGAACCCCTAAACTCTTTTCGTGGCACAGAAAGTGTTCTTAGTAGCTGGGAGGACAGCCCTGCATCCCCAGGCCTGAGCAGCTTCAGTCAGGCTCTGTCCCAGCCCTCACTCTAGGACCTCTCTTTGGATCCCACTCTCCTCAGATCAGGCATGTGTCTCTACCCCCAACTCACTGTCAAAGTAGCTGGTGTCGTCTTCTGACTCTAGGTGGGGAATGAACTCTGCCTTCTGCCGCAGCAGCCCTGTCCAGTCTAGGTCTCGGAAGAAACTGTGCTGCTTCACTTCAAAAGCCCCACCTGCGGGCAGAAGACCAGAGAGACACCTGACAGTCTGCCCACCCACCCAGCCCTTCAGGTCATCTTCAGCCCCAGGCCTTAGCACAAGCTAGAACAGTGTTGCTTCCCAGCATCGGCTGTCTGTGCAAAATTCTCTTACCTGCCCCAAGCCGGACCAGGGGGTTGGTCTGCAAGAGGCTAGATATTAGAAGCTGGGCATCTGTTGGCAGGGCCTCATCCCCTTCAGGCCACAGTATGTCATCTGCAAAGCAAAGTGAAGCTGAGCAGTCACCCCAGGAAGCCCAGCTTTTTATATTCCCACCTGCCCACCTAGGAGGCACATACCGCTGATGACCTGTCCAAAGAGCTCTTCTGGAGTATCCCCGAAGAAAGGCACACAGCCCACCAGGAACTCGTAGAGAATGATCCCCATAGCCCACCAGTCCACTGGCTTGCCGTAGCCCTGGCGCAGGATGACCTCGGGTGCGATGTACTCTGGGGTCCCACACACCTGGGGGCAGGCGGTCAGCCTGTGCCCTGGCCACAGAAGGGGCCTCAAGGGAGAGCTGTGCCCCCCACCAGGCCCTGGATCCCTGAGGTCCTTCCAGGTCACTCCACCCAGGATGACCCCCATGCCCGCCACACACCTGTTTGTCCAGGAACTCCCGGGCGTCCTTCTCGATGTGACCTTCATATAAGTTGGTTGTGAGGCTCATGAGTCCCATCTTGGAGAGGCCAAAATCCGTGAGTTTGATGTGGCCCATGGAAGTGATGAGGAGGCTGCAGGCAGAGGGCATCAGAAGGTTTCAAAAGTGAGGTCCTTGCCCTTGGCCCTGGGTCTTCCAAGGAACAGAGCAGGGGCGGGTGATAAAGGTCAAGGCTCACTTGTCTGGTTTAAGGTCACGGTGCACGATGCCGTAATTGTGTAAGTACTCAAGGGCCAGAACAGTTTCTGCAAAATACATTCGAGCCATCTCCACGGGAAGTGCTCCAATGTTCTTCAGGAGAGTGGCACAGTCACCACCTGAGAGTCAGGGAAGGGGTTCAAGTAAAGAGGGGGCCACCCAAAGCCAAGCACACAGCACGCACCTTTCTCTACTTCCATTGTACCCATTTTGCAGAAGGGGAAAACTAAGGTCTAGGGCTGGAGCAAGTCTTGGGAAGAGTTGCACTCTCCTAGTCTTACCTCATGTTATTAATCATCCTCTGAAATCGGTATGACCAGCCCACTTTCTCTCTCTCTCTCTCTCTCTCTCTCTCTCTCTCTCTCTCTCTCTCTTCTTTCTGAGACTCAATGTGAAGGTCTCCATCTGTACCCATTTTAATGCAAATGACAAGACTTGATTCTCTTCATTATGGCTGAAAAATTCCATAGTGTACACACACCACATTTCCTTTATTCCTCTGTTGCTCAACACCAAGGCTGGTTCCGTAACTCAGCTACTGTGAACCGTCCAGCCCACTTTCTACATAAGGACTCTGACTCAGAGACAGGTCTGTTCAAACCGGAAGTTGATGATTGTGAGTTTTGTTTAGAATCAAAGAAAGCATGACTCGACCTCTCGACAACTGAACCTTGAGGGCCAGGGCTTTTAAAATGTGGGCTCCTGGCCTCCACCCAGGAAGAGTGGAATCCCCATGTTATTTAGTAGTGCTGTAGGCGGAACACAGGGCCTCATGTGTGCTCAGCAGTAACTCCTCTACTGATCCACACTCGCAGCCCCTCACGGGTGGATTCTAGACAGGTGCTTTTTGCTGAACCACATCCAAAATCAGCTCCAAAATCAGCATTTTAGTCTGCCTGATGCCCATCCTCCCTTTTTCCTCCAGGGGTGGATGTCAGTCAGGGCAGGGCCCCTAGGTCAACACGCAGCAGGTTTATGCTCTTCTGCACGAACATTGGACAGAGCATGGAATCTGTATATCAGGAAGGAACGTGCACATGGAAAGCAGAGCTAGGCGATGGTCAGTGGCTTAGTAAGAGCACCTGGATAGAGCCACTCCTAAAGGTGGCATAGACGTTCCTGTCACGTGAATGCTACATAATATAGAAAAAGATTGATGAAATGCCTGGGCCTGAAACCAAGTACACACAAATCCTGGGTTCAAACTTTACATATTGCTCAGAAATACATAAAGATGGAGAATAAATGTAAAATATAAAGTATGAATAATAATGTAAAGTATGAGCTTTAGTTGATATTGTAATTAACTTTACTTATGATATTTTATTTATAATAATATTTATTATTAACTAAATCATAACTGAAGCTGGCCTGGAACTACCTCTACCTGTGAAGGGCTGGGGACATGATTCAGAGGGAGGGCCATTGCCTAGAATCCTCCAATGAGGGGTTAGGGGTGCGGCTCAGCAGTAGAGTTCCTGGATTCTATCCCCAGCACCCCCCAAAAAGTAAGAGTTGTAGAGGAACTAACAAATGGGAAGTGAAAGGGTGCATGGGTGTGACTGCACACCCTTAGGCCCAGCTACTTGGAGGCTGAGGAAGGGGTGGGACCTGGGAGTTCCAGGCCAGCTTCAGCTGCACTGAAGACTATCTCAGAAAGACAAGACAGACAGACAGACAGGCAGGGAGGGAGGGAGGAAGGAAAGAAGAAAGGAGGAGAATTGGATGAATGATGAATAGATGACCAGAGGGAAGGAAAAGCATGTAAATAAATGGATGTTCCAGGGCTGGAGAGGTGGCTCAGAGGTTAAGAGCACTGACTGCTCTTCCAGAGGTCCTGAGTTCAATTCCCAACAACCACATGGTGGCTCATAACCATCTGTAATGAGATCTGGTGCCCTCTTCTGGGTGCAGGGATACATGCAGGCAGAACACTGTATACATAATAAATAAATAAAGTCTTAAAAGCAAAAAAGCAGGTGCCCCAATTAATGGGTGTTGAATGGGTGTGAAAACAAATGAATCGATAAAAAGATGGGTATAGAATACAAATTGAGGGGGTCCAGCACTCAGAAGGATACATAATGAGATCGTGATGATGGGCATAATGGGCAGACAGATCAAGGACATGACAGGATGGCAAACAGGAAAACAAGCATGTGATCTAAGAGGTGACCCTGGGTCAAGTGGGTGGCCCAGCAGCACCGGCTGGCGCAGCAGTACTCCAAAGTGGCCACACCTTCCACATACTCCATGACCATGCAAAGGTGGCGCCGGGTCTCGAAGGAGCAGAACATGCCGACCACAAAAGGGTTCTCTGCGAACGTCAGGATGTCGCGCTCCACGAATGCCTGCTGGATCTGGTTGCGGAGGATCAAGTTCTGTTTGTTGATCTTCTTCATGGCGAAGCGCTGCCGTGTATCCCGATGCCGCACCAGGTAGACGGCCCTGCGGGGGAAGAGAGCGAGGACCGGCCATCACCTCCGAGACACCCGGCCTCCGCCACCCTCCCCCGCCAGAGCCCCGGGTGGCTCACCCGTAGGCACCATTGCTTATGAGCTTGATAGTGTCAAAGTCATTCTCTCCAGGCGGTTTCTTGGCCTTTGAGGTGCTGCTGCGACCCTGCAGAAGAAAGTGCAAGACTATGGTCATCACCACCATTACACATGGGGAAACTGAGGAACAGGGGGATGAATAAGTCCTTTATCCAGTTTGCACAGTGAGAAAGCAACTAAGCTGCCACTTGAATCTAAACCGCCTCTGGTGATGAATTCCTAACTCTACCATTAGGAAAGGCTGAAAACCTACAAGTAGCATGAACATATATAAAATGTTCCCAGAAGTTGGGATCTGGAAAGACGGCTCAATGGATTAAGGGGCTTGCCACCAAGTCTAACTACCTGAGTTCAATCTCCAGGACCCATATGAGAGAAGAAAACCAACTCCCAAAACGTGTCCTCTGACCTCCACATGCATGCTGTGCCATGAATCCCCCTCCTGGTAAATAACTAAAACAATAAAATCTTTAAAAGAGAAAAGGGGCCGCCAGGCGTGGGGCTCACACCTGTGACCTCATCACTTGGGAAGCTGAGACAGGAGGTCAGAAGCTGAAGGCTACAGACGAAGTTCAAGTTACTCCTAGTTACAGAGGAGACGTTGTCTCAAAAAAAAAGAGGGGGAGGAATGAGCAAATCCAGAGAGGGAGCTAAGCCAGTGCCAGATCCGAGGGAGGGGGCTGAGTGGCACTCAGTGAGTTCGAGGTTGAGAGAGAGGCCATAGCTCGTTAGACTGTACAGTTGTGTACAGTTAGACTTACAGCTGTACAGTTGTGTACAGTTAGACTTACAGCTGTACAGTTGTGTACAGTTAGACTTACAGCTGTACAGTTGTGTACGCATGCTAGAGGCCAAGTGACCCCTAGCACAGCCAAAATCAAGAACATAAAACCCAAAAAGTGCTCAGATGGTGACTTCTGCTATTTTACAAACATCTGTCGTCCCAAATACTAGGGAAACTGAGGCAGAAGATTCCCTTGAGCCCAGGAGTTTGAGGTCAGCCTGGGCAACATAGCAAGAACCCATCTCAATATTTATAAAGATTCGTTTTTTATACGTGAGTTACAGATGGTTTTGAGCCATCGAATGTAAGTGTTGAAAATTGAACTCAGTTCCTCTGCAAGAGCAATAGGTATTCCGCTTTTTTTTAAATTTTGTTTTTTGTTTGTTTGTTTGTGGTTTTTTTTTTTTTTTTTTTTTTTTTTTTTTTTTTTTTTTTTTTTTTTTTTTGACACGGTTTCTCTGTAACTTTGTCGCCTTTCCTGGAACTCACTCTGTAGCCCAGGCTGGCCTCGAACTCACAGAGATCCGCCTGCCTCTGCCTCCCAAGTGCTGGGATTAAAGGTGTGCGCCACCACCGCCAGGCTATCTGCTTTTTAAAAAATATATAGTTTACTTTATTTTGTGTTCACTGGTGTTTCACCTGCATGTATGTCTACATGAGAGTGCCAGAAGCTCTGGAACTGGAGTTACAGACAGGTCTGAGCTGCCGCCATGTGGGTGCTGAGACTTGAACCTGGGTCCTCTGGAAGAGCAGCCGGTGCTCTCAACCACTGAGCCCCAAATGTTCTGCTCTCAGCCTTTAAGTTATCTCTCTAGATGCCAGCCCCCACATTTCAATCGTTTTACTTATTTATTTATTTTTAATTTGGGGGCTTTGTTTGTTTGAGACAGGGTCTCTCTCTACAAGTCCTGGCTGTCCTGGAAATCACTATGTGGACTAGGCCAGCCTCTAATTCTCAAACCCACCTGCCTCTACCTCCCAAGTGCTGGCATTAAAGGCATGTGCCACGATGCCTACCCTCATTTTTTTTTCTTTTTTTGATTTGTTTTGTTTCTTTCTTTCTTTCTTTTTTTTTTTTGTTTATTGAGACAGGGTTTCTCTGTGTAACAGCCCTGACTGTCCTGGAACTTGCTTTGTAGACCAGGCTGGCCTCGAACTCAAATAGATCCTCCTGCCTCTGCCTCCTGAGTACTGGGATTAAAGGCGTGCTCCATCACCACCCAGCTAACCTGAATTTTTTTAAAAGGGAGAACTAAAAAAAAGGTGTCACGGGGTTGGGGATTTAACTCAGAGGCAAAGCGCTTGCCTAGCAAGAGAAAGGCCCTGGGTTCGGTCCTCAGCTCCGGGGGGTGGAGGGGGGGATGTCACATTCCAGCACCTGGGAGACTGAGGAACAGTATAACCAGGCCAGCCTGGGCTACGTAGTAGGATTTTATTTTTAAATTTGAGGTCTTGGTTCTGAGGCGACAGCTCAAGTCTGTAAAATGCCCACCACTCAATGTGAGGGTAAGAGTTCAGCTCCCGTGCAGTGGTGGAAGTTGGAAATGGTTCCTGAGTGTGACCCCAGCACAGTGTATCCTTCACTTCCAACACTGGGCAGGGTGGAGACAGAGATGTGTGGAGCTCACTGGAGAGCCAGCCTAGAGAATTGGTGAGCTTTAGGTTCAATGAGACGGCACCTTATTTCAAAGAACAAAGTGGGGGCTGGCTAAGGAAGACACCAGAGAGCATCTCTAGTTTCCACTGGTACACACACACACACACATACATACACACACGCATACACACACACACACACACGCATACACACACACACACACACACGCATTCACACACACATACACATACATACACACATACACACACACACGCATACACACATACACACATACATATACACACACATACACATACATACACACACATGCATACACACATATACACACACATTCACACACATACACACATACATATACACACACATACACATACATACATACCACACACACACATACACACACACACACACACGCATACACACACACACACACACACACGCATACACACACACATACACACACACATGCATACATACACACACACACACACACACACACACACACACACACACACACACGACCTGAAAGGGTGGCTCAGCTAATCAAAGTGCTTGCTGCTCTCCAGAGGACCCGAGTTGGCTCTTGGCACCCAGGCCACGTGGCTCACAACTGCCTATAACTCCAGCTCCAGGGGATCTGATGCCCTCTTCTGGCCTCCCTGGACACCCACACCCACGTGCACCCACACATAGATGCACGCACACACACACACAAATAATAATGATAAATTAATGCTAAAATAACAAGAAGTCTGAGGTTGTCGCTCAGCAGTAGAGCACTGTGTCACAACACTCACACTGACATGAAGCTCATGGAGAAAAAACTGTTGTACACATGGGGAAACTGAGGCTCAGAGTGTGAAACTAAGCCTGGCAGCAGCTCACCTCGGATGTGTCGTCTTGCTCAGGAGTGTTGGAACCCCCGCTGTCCTGCTCCTCCAGGCGTACCACATCTGGAATGAGGTGGGTGTGAGTGGGCTGCCCGGCTGGTCAGCCCACCCCCTCAGGCCCCTCACACACCTGGAAAGGGGTCCCGGGTGAGGCCCAGCTGTCGGATGATGTAGCGGGGGATATCAGTTTTGACCAGGTGGCCCTCCTTGGCGTGTCCTTCAGCGGCCTCCAGCAGGTGGTAGAACTCTTCTGGGTTGAATTCCTGGGGCAGGGATGGGCTTAGCTTGCTGTACCCACTGAGGGCCACCCCATCCCCATCCCTCTCGAGTAGCCCCTCACCAGGCACTCCAGAAGCCTTGCAGGGCGAGAGATGATTATGAGCAGCTTCTTCACCAGCTGAGTGACGAAGGCCACCTCCAAGCTCTCAGAGCGTTCATAGGCCTGGAGTGGAGGAAAGGAAGGATCGGGTTTCCAAGTCATCTGTCGGCCAGGCCTCTTTCCCAGACCAGGCTCTCCAGGCAATGTCACCACTGTCGCATTTACAGAAGAGAACTGTGGGTGTAAGCCCAGCTCTCTCTACATAGCAAGTGAGACCCTGTCCAAAGTAATGTTTATTTATTATTGTGCATGTATGGTGTGCATGGGTGTAGGAATGTGTGTGTCATGGTTCACATGTGGGGACCCGAGGACATCTTTTGTGAGTAGGATGTTGCCTACTGTGGGCTCGAGGGGACCACCAGCTCTACCATTCCTCCAAGGCTGTGTTTATTAAAGTGAGTGGCGCACACATCTTGGAGCTACAGGTGTGGTTCAGTGACAGAGGAGCGCCTGCTTACCTGGGCTTTATCCTACACACACACACACACACACACACACACACACACACACACACGCACGCACTGGGTAGGGGTGTCAGTCAGGGAGCGAGCTCAGTAGGTTAAAGCACTTCCCACACAAGCCTTACAACCGGAGTTTAATTCCCAGAACCCACGGTGGAAAGAGGGAAGTAACTCCCAAAGGTGTCCACTCTGTCCCCCCATACAAATAATAAATAAAACTTAAAATGAAAATGAGGGACTGGAGATGGCCCCGCAGTTAAGGGCAGCAGTGGCTACTCGTGCAGAGGTGCCAGGGTTAATACCTTGTACCCCTGTGGTTCAACAACTTCTGTAATTCCAGTTCAAGGGGATTCTGGCTTCTCTGGACAGTGCACATACTCATGCACGGACACACATGCAGGCAAAACACCCATACACATGAAATACACAAATGGGGGCTGGAGAGATGGCTCAGTGGTTAAGAGCACTGACTGCTCTTCCAGAGGTCCTGAGTTCAATTCCCAGCAACCACATGGTGGCTCACAACCATCTGTAATGAGATCTGGCGCCCTCTTCTGGCCTGCAGTCATACATGCAGACAGAACACTGTATACATATAAACAAACAAACAAACAAACAAATAAATAATTAAATAAATAAATGCCGGGCGGTGGTGGCTCACACCTTTAGTCCCAGCACTCGGGAGGCAGAGCCAGGTGGATTTCTGTGAGTTCGAGGCCAGCCTGGTCTACTGAGCAAGATTCAGGAAAGGCGCAAAGCTACACAGAGAATGCCTGTCTCTTTATAAAATAAATTTTATTTCTAAAATAAATAAAAAAATAAATAAATATAAAAAACACATAAAATTCACAATGAATCTTTAAAAACAAAACAAATAAAATTAAAAAAATTAAAAAGAAAAGAGTGAGCAAATCACCCTTGTCTACTTCTTCTGGGCACAGAAGTTAAATGGCATTAATAAAGCTCAGAGTGAGCACTGAAAAGAGATCGAACACAAAGCTTACTGTTTCCTCTGCTCAGGGCACACTCCTTCTGGTTCTTTCCACAGATGCTGTCTACTTATTATTCTTGTCCCAATTTCTATGTCATGTCCCCAGAGAGCCCTCCTGAGGACTCTTGATAAGGCACCCAGTCACTGTTTTGTTTCCTTCTTAGTCCTAAATGTCAGCCGCTCTCATGATCCCTGACCTGTTTCCATGATTCCTGCACTAGTATTTCTACCCCAGGAAGGCAAGGATACTTGTTTTCTGTCCACCTGTGCCCCAGCACACAGGAAGTGCTCACCACAATCCTTAACTTGGACGGGACATTATCTTGTTTACTGTTATTCATACATCCACTTAATTCATTAATTAATTCACTCATTCATTCACAGGCAAGGTCTACTGTGTAGGCCACGCTGGCCTGGAACTGGGGATGTTCTTGCCTAAGCTTCCCTAATGCTGGAACGACAAGTGTGTGCTGCCACAGCAGGCTCATCCAATGACGTGTGTGCGTGTGTGCGTGTGTGTGTCTGTGTGTGTGCGTGTGTCTGTGTGTGCGTGTGTGTGTGTGTGCGTGTGTGTGTGTCTGTGCCTGTGTGTGTGTGTGTGTGTGTGTGTATGTGCATGTGTGCATGTGTGTGTCTGTGCCTGTGTATGTGCGTGTGTGCATGTGTGCGCACGCGCGCGTGTGTGCGTGCATGTGTGTGTGTGTGTGCGTGTGTTGCTATGGACGGAACCTGGGGCTGACACACATTAGGCAAACCCCCTGACAATGAGCCACGCCCCCAGAGACGTGTATGCAGTATTTGTTGAGCACCTGCTGTGAACTAGGCGCCACACAAGACACCGGGGACTCTGAACAAGACAGCCCTGTGCCCAACTGCAGGGCTGACACTGGAGTAGGAAAACCAAGAAGGAAGACAAGCAAATACATAGAATGTGTTGTGTGTGCAGAGTTAGAAATCACACACAGGCCCGTGACTCCAGCTGTTCAGGAAGCTGAGACAGGAAAATGTCAAATTCAAGGCCTGCTTGGGTTATACAGTGATTTGAAGGCCAGTTATGGGCAACTTAGTATGAACTAGGGATGTAGCTTAGTTGATAGCGTGCTCTCCTGGCGTGCAGAGGCCTGGGTTTCATCCCAGCATCTCATAAACTGGAAGTGGTGGCATAAGACTGTAATCCCAGCACTCAATAGGAGGAAGCTGGAGGTTCTGGAGTTCAAGGCCATCCTTGGCTACATGGTAAGTCGGAGGCTCACCGGCACTACCCAGTACCCTATCTTGAACAAAAAGGGAAACAGACAAGCAAACAGGACTGGAAATGTAGCTCAGTCATAGAGCACTTGCCTCAAATGTTCTAGGTCACTAGTTCACAGGGTTCAATTCCCAGTGAGGGGGAAGGGAGGGAAGGGTCTAGGAGGCCACCGGAGGAGGTGATAGTTGCTGAAACAACTGAAGGGCAGCTAAGGAGATAAATTCCAGCTCCTCCGTCGGACCTAGAGTGGGAATCACAATATCCTTGTTTTCCACCTCCCAGTCTCCTGTTTCACTGGTGTAGGAACCGGGCGGGGCCTGCCCGGCTCGTGGGCGGGGCCTGAAGCGATTGACACTCACGTCCTGCAGCAGCTTCTCCAGGTTTTCCTGCAGTTCGTAGAAGTAGACCGTGGTGATGAGCCCATCGCGGGACTTGGTAAGGCAGTCTCGAGCCAGTTCAATGATCTGGTGGTGGATGAAGCTGAGCACGCCGTCGGCTAGCGGCAGCACGCTGTCAGGTTCGTAGGCGCGGGCGAAGTCCCGCAGCTTCTCTTCCATCTGCGCGGTGGCCTGGGCAGCCGTACAAGCATGCTGTGGTCACGGGAGCCTGCGCCGCGCGCGCCCACCGCTAGGGGGCGCGCGGAGCCCAGGTGCGCAAGCGAGCGAAGGGTGGTCGTGGGGGGTGGGGGTCTCACCTTCGGGAACCGCTCCTTGTACACGTGGTTCATCATCACGATTTCGTTGTCGTAGGAGGAGGGGGAGCGGCCGGGGCTGCAGGGAAAGAAGTCTTTCCTGTGCAGCACCCTGCCTCCCTGCTGTCCCCCACCTCCGGCGCGCACTTCACTCTTCTTTTCCCAGGGCCGAAGGTTTCTGGTCATGCACCAAACCCCATCCCTTCAAAAAGGAGATTCGGTGCTCGCATACCTGAGGCTCCGAGAGCGGGGCCGCACGGCGGGGGAGCGGCGGCCACCATCCTCGTCCGTGATGCTCTCGGTGCTGCCGAAATGTTTGGACAGGAAGTGCAGCTCGTCCACCGTGGGCTGGTAGGGTAGTTGATGGAGGCGCTCCTGAGAGGAACAGGAGGACTGCAGAGAGAGCGCGGGGAGTCAGAGCCGCCGTGAGAGCAACACAGCACTCACCCTGTGTGATCCCAGCGCTTAAGAGGACAGAGTTTGAGGCCAGCCTCAAAATACCAAGGGGACGGGGATATTGTCGTGCAGAAGCATCCGTGGCTCCTATTTTACAGTGTATCCACGAGGCCTTCCCCTAGACCACACGATCCTGTGCCATCGTCTCCTCCTGCCCCACTTTGCCTGCTCTTTCCATCCTACTGGTCCTGCTGATCCTTGAACATGCCAGATGTGCTTCTGCCCCAGAGCCTTGGCATTAGCTGTTTTCCATGCTTGGGTCATTCCTCTGTGAATCACTTGCTCGGCTCCAAGTCTTGGCTGGATAGCTAGCTTTCTTTCCTTCCCTCCTTCCTTCATGCTTTCTTACGTGGTCCTGGGGATCAAGCCCAGGGCCTCAGGCATGAAAGACTACAACTCTACCTATACAGCTAATTTCCTCAGCGATTTGTTTCTTTCCTTTTTCTCCCCCCACCTCCCTGTAGTGGTGGTGAGGAATTGAAGTAGGGTCTCATGTAGCTCAGGCTGGCCTTGAACTCCTGCTGACATTCCTATCTCAGACTCTCCAGCTGGGATTACAGGCCCATGCCACCACAATCAGCTGTATAACTGCATAACACAGTTAGCTTCAACTTGCAGCTGATTCATGTTTTCTGAGGCCTTATGGAGCTGACCAGGCTGTTGACCTCTTGAACATCTCACTCCCAATCCCTCCCCATTCAAACTGATCCTTTGTCTTGGTTTCAACCACTTCTTCCAGGAAGCCTTGCATGCCATGTGATCATGTATCCATGCTTGTTAATCACCATAGCAGTAGATGGATAGAGAATCAGAACTGTGTCCCTGAAAGGCATTGAAAGAGAGATTTTTGAGGTGTCCAGTGTGCAAGCAAATGGGCTCTAGGTAGAAGCCATGGTGGCCTGGCTCTGGCCAGCTAAAGCACTTGGGCACGTGCCTTAATTCCCCAAGACTGTGTCACCGTGGGTAACAAGAAATGGGTAGAAATGCAATGAGAGCAGAGATGAGGCCCTGGGGGAAAGCTCTAATGGATGGACAAGTGGACACTCATCAAGGGCAGTGAACCCAGCCTCTCAGTCCATCCGGGACTGCTGGTCTTCACGGAGTCATTGCAGTCCCTACCCGCCCATCCATCCACCTCCACATACTCACTGAAACAGTTGAGCTGGGTGTGTTGGTGCCATAGCCAGAGGAAGGGAGCGAGGCAAGCGACCAGCGGCGTCCATCCGCCCTGGAACCCAACCAAGTTGCTCAGAGTTCTGTCAGGGATCCCCTCACTCCTGGAGTGAGAGGAGCCACTGGCCATGACCAGCGTGGATATGGGGTATGGGGATCCTCAGATACCTACAGCTTGCAGAGTAAAACGGGAACAATGGCATCTTTAAGCCAGGTGCCAGGGTCTTGGAGGAAGAATCCCTCTCCTTGGGACTTCCTCATGACCTTCCTTATTTGGTAATATCACCACTTCAAAAAAGCCATCCCACAGCAGAGCATGGTGGCACAAGTCTTTAATCCCCCAGCACTTTGATCCCAGGCAGAGGCGGGCAGATCTCTATGAGTTTGAGGCCAGCCTGGTCTAGTTCCAGGACAGTTACAGCTGTTACACAGAGAAACCCTGTCTCAAAAAAACAAAACAAAACAAAGACACACAAAGAGTGGACACAGGAGGGATTGGAAAAGCCCATCCAAAGGGAGCTAGGGGTATGGCTCAGCCATAGAGAGCTCTCTTAGCATGTGCAAGGCCTTGGGTCCAATCTCTTACACCCGAAATGATAACAATACAATACAAAGAAGCTAACACAAATAAATCATTCCCAAGAACCCTAGAATCTAACTCCAAGAAACTCCCACAAGAAATCTCTCAGAGAAGACCCCCAGGCATCTTCTCAGACAAAAAGAACCCATCCTCTAACCAATCCAGTGATACCCTGACTTGGGCCTGTATAGTCTTGTCCACACAGGATCCCTCTCACAGTGTAGCTACAACCACTCATGTGCATGTGCCTAGTTTGGTCGGGTTCACAGACTGAACCTGGTGGACTGGGACATGACTGTGATCCTCAGTCTCAGAAGGTGGAGGCAGGAGGATCTCTGTGAGTTCGAGGTCAGCCTGGACTACAGAGTGAGTTCCAGGACAGCCAGGGCTACACAGAGAAACCTTGTCCCAAAAGAAAAGAAAACAAAACAAAACGCACTTGTTGATCTTGCAAAGACCCCAGGTTCAGTGCCCAGCACATACATGGTGGCTCACAACCATCTGTGACTGTAATTCCAGGGACTCAGGAATTGATCCTCTGAACCCTGTAGGCACCAGTAGTGCACATGATGCACAGACCTACAGGCAGTCATATACAAAACATATAAATCTGAAAAATTAAAAAAACAAAATGAGGGCCAGTGAGATGACTCAGTAGGGAAATGAGCCTTGAAAGCCTGATGACCTGAATTTCGTTCCTGGAACCCATGGTAGGTGGAAAGAGTGGACTGACTCCTGACAGTTGTCCTCTGTCCTCCACATGAGCTCCACCACACACTCTCGCACACATACACACACGTGTACGACATATACAAATAAAGAAATACATGTAAAGAAAAAAAGTCAGGACTGGTGATGGTTGTGCTCACTTTTAATCTCAGCACTTGGGTGGCAGAGGCAGGGGGATCTCTGTGAATTCAAGGTCAGCTGGTGTACAGAGCCAGTTCTAGGCCAAACAGGGCTACAATAGTAAGATCCTGTCTCAAAAAAAAAATTTGCGAGAAAAGGGGTGTGTGTGTGTGTGATGTGCTGGCAAACATCTGCAAAAACAGCTGCTTGATATGAAGGAGACTCTACGTGGAAGAGGTCAATATCATCCTTGGTTACAGGGCAAGTTGTAGCCACCCTAAGCTATATGAGACCTTGTCCTAAACAAAACAAAACACATACAAAAATTCAGACTGTTGGAACTGGATAGGTCAGTAGTTAAGAGTACTTGTTGCTCTTGGAGAGGACCTGGGTTCAGTCCCCAGCATCTACATAGTGACTCCATGTTTCTATAACTCCAGTTCCAAGAGATCTGGTGCCCTCTTCTGACCTCAGAGGGCGCCAGGCACTCAAGTGGTGTACACACACACACAATAAAATGAAATTTTAAAATATTTTTAAAAATTCAAGCTCTCTCAAGGCCAACCTGTTTTCTGAGTGAGTTCCAGGACAGCCAGGGCTACACAGAGAAACCCTGCCTTTAAAAAGAAAGAAAGAAAGAAAGAAAGAAAGAAAGAAAGAAAGAAAGAAAGAAAGGATTCCAACTCTCAGCCGGGCATTCAGGAGGCAGAGCCAGGTGATCTCTGTGAGTTCAAGGCCAGCCTGAGCTACAGAGAGTTCCAGGACAGCCAGGGCTACAAAGAAAAACTAAAAAGAAAAGGGTAAATTCCAGTTCTCAGTCCCACACTCATTACTCCTCATTAAAGGCAGTTGTGAGTATTCATAGCCCGGTACATGAACCCACACATTGTATTCTCACACACTAATGCACACTCACATGCCCAAGCAGACATGACATAAAAGTGCACACAAGAGAGCCAAGACTCACACTGACACATATAGAGCTGCATCCTGACTCACACACTCTGTGCTTTCTCTTCATGCAGCTACACATTCGAGACTTTCATTCACTGTCAGACAGTCAAACTCCCACACAGCTACACACTCATCCAGTCACACTGATGCCCACACCCATTGATGCACACAGGCCAGAACTCCCTCACATAGATATTGTGTCACAGACATACACTCACATACATTCCCACTCACACAGGACCACAAACTCATCCAGTCCCACTGACACCCATTCATTGATGCACACAGGCACAAACTCCCTCAGACACTCACACACATACATTCCCACTCACACACAGGCTGCACATGGCTCAGAGATCCAGAGGTGGGGGTGTCCTCCTTTAACACACATCTACAAACCTACAGTACACACAGATGCACATTCCAAAGTGTGTGTAGGTCACTCATGCTTGCTCACATCCACACTCGCACTCAGATGGCCAGTCCCATAAACATGCACTCTGATCGGGTGGGCTCTGGTCTCTTTCTACACAGAACAAACCCAGAGTCATGCTTGGCTCCCCATTTCCTTCAGCTAAGTTCTACTACTGTTGAAAGGGGATCCCCTCCCCCTCCAGGAAGCCATTCTCTATCCCCATCTTCCCCTGCAGCTTTCATCAGTCTTTGCAATGACTCCTGTCCTCTTTCTTTACTGCCTCACCGTCTCATCATGCTAAGGACAGAAACGGGGTGTCTTCATCCCATGTGACTGTTCCTTTCAGGTTCCTAACCATAAATACAGCTAAAGAAAAATCACCCCAACTTCCACTCCTGGTGCAAAGATTCCAATGACTCTCCACAAAAAGCAGGAACTCCCTGCCCCTCCCCACTTTTCATTATGGTCCCCAAGAAGATTCATTTAAATCCACCGAGAGAGAACCTGGGAGGCAAATGCAACATCTTACCTTTTGGAAGGTTGAGAAAATGCCCTAGCCACCCTCTGCCGCTGGAGGGACTGAGGCCCTAGATGGGCTGTGTGCAGTGTGCGCTTGCGCACCTCATCTTGACAGCCCTGTTCTGTTGCTATGGAAACGCTTGGCCAAGCGCACAAGGCTAGGAGGAGGCCGACCCTGGGGCCCCAGAGCACTGGCAGTTTCCCTCCACTGCAAAGGAGGTCCCCTCCTCTCCATTCTGGAGCCGTGATTGGCTCCACCTTTTTCAAAGCTCCTCCTTGAATTTTAGTAGCTTTTCCAGCTAGGACATTGAGGCCCTTCCACTGGTCCCCAGAGGCTACTCGGGTGCAATTAGGACAAGAACAGATGGTGGCCCAGACGGTGGATGGGGAGGATCGCACCGAGTTCTGGGGCCCTCAGGGGAAGGACTCACCTTCGGGAGGAAGCAAACGAGAAATGGGCGGGAGTGTTGGGAGAGAAGTTGCGGGGGCTGTCCAGGGGACTGCTACCTGCGAGAGAAAGGAGAGCTTTAGGGTCTTCTGATCACCAAAGTAGGTTGCTAGGGACAGCTCACCCTTCTGATGCAGGCCGGAGCATATATGGTAGACTACGCCCCTTTTGCAGTGGCCCCGCCTCTGCAAATTTTTGGGGGGGGCGTTCGAGTCACTGAACTCACCTAGGTGCCTATTCAGCCTCCTCTAAGATGGCTCCACCCCTCAGCTCTGGCTCCTCCTTTCTGCCTCTACCCTGTCCAACTCTAAACCGGGCGCATCCACGCCATCCATCTAGGGGCCACGCCCATACAGAGATGGCCACGTCCGGCTGTGGCCCCGCCTCCTACGGTCTAAATCCACAAGTACCCAGGCTGCATCTTTGTCTCACCTAAGTGGCCTGGCAGTGGGGAGTGGGGTCGTGGCAGGGTCGGCGAAGTGCTCGTCAGGATGAGGCTTTTCCGGTTACTGGTGCGGCAACTGCCAGGGAAGGAGAGAAGGCATCAAGGGAGGCCCCAGACTTTGAGTGTGAGCCTATGAAGCCACTCTTCCATTTCAGATCCTCACTTCTCTTCCACGATGCAGCCAGTGTGTGACACTTCCAGGGTAGAGTGTGACTCGTGTGCAGCTCCGTGAGGTCTGTGTCAGTTATGGCCTGACAGTCATGGTGACACCATTAGTGATCCTGAATGTCTGTGTCCTTGAGATGCCCATAACATTCACGGTATGTAGACACACGAGGCATCCACTGTATGAGACCCACACTGAGCGACAGTGGTATGTCATGTATGCGATCTGTGTGACAACACATCTTTCTGTATGTGTGGTGCAGTGAGAAGCACAGCTTGTACATGACTGTCACTCCCGCATGGTGCGTGACTTCAGCTGCAAGTGTGCAGTTATCACTAGCGGTTATCAGCATGAGAGACACTGGCTGTGTGTGTCCATCATTGTGTTCCCATCACTGTATGTGACGCTGGTCACATCCAAGCATGCAACTATGTACCAGACGGGTACGTGCTATGTGACTGTGTGTCCTTGCCTCTGCAGAAGTCCCTGTGTCTCTTTATCCTGATGTCAATGCGATACAGCTGTTGTGATAGTGTTAGGTGCATGGATGTGTCATTTTAAAAATAGATCTGTATATCTTGGATGGGAGCATCGTGTTTGGTGGGTGGTCTTGCATGTGGCATTCTACTAGAAATGCACAATGTGTGTGTGTCTGTGTGTGACACAGGAGGTGACCCCATTTGTCCATGGCTTTGACCTGTGGCTGAGTATATGTGGTGCCTCCCAGTGTACCGGAGACACTAGGGTTGTGTGTGTGTGGTCATGTTCTGTGTGACGCCGTGTCACTATTTTCAGTGTGACCCTGTGTTCGAGTTGGGAGGGTCCGTGCAGTGATAACGCCCCCCCTTCCCTCTGCCTACCAGCTGTAAAGAGGGGCCCCCAGTAAGGAGCTCTAGCCCCTACGCTCTCAGCCGCAGTGACTGAGCATATTAGCTTGTCCAAGAGCACGCGGATGGGGGCGGGGGGGGGGGGAGGCCAGGCTGCGGCTATTGTTCTGAGGGTGCCAAGCCCCCTCTCCCCGCGGCCCCCTACCCCCACCAGGGCCGCCTGAGCCCACAGCGTCTGCAAACAAAGGCGCTGCAACCCCCCGCCGGCACGACCCCTGTCCCCAGCCCAGGCCTTTCCAGTCTCCAGCAGCACGGCCCGCACCGCCCGCGTTCAACCCCATCCCCTGCAGGAGGGCACAGCGGGGACACCTCTGGCGCAGCTGGACAGAGAGCAGCATCCCGGCCCCGCCCTGCCGCAGCAGCCGGCGGGGCGGCTTCCCCGGGTGGGCCAGGACAGGGTCTGGGGATGGGGGTCTACCTCTTGGTGCGGCGGAACATGCTGCCGCCAGGGAAGGAGGGCATCGAGAAATTGGAAAGCGCAGTCCAGAGAGAGTCAGACATGACCCGGCGGCGGCGACATGGTGGCAGGTGCGGCAGCGACAGCGCGGGGAGCGAGTGCGCTGGGCGGAGGCTGGAGCCGCAGCGGCGGCCAGGGAAGGGCGGGGGAGGGGAGGGCCCTGCTGCTGCGGCCAGTCGCGAGGGGGCGCTACGGGGTGTCGCCGCGCGAGGCCCCGCCCGCGTGCACGCCTGGTGCCCCTACCTGGGGCAGCATCCCGGGCATCTTTCCCCCAAGGCTCACCTGCTGCTTTTCCGGGGCAGGGGCAAATCCTTCTGGAAGAAAAAGGGGTAAAGGGATGGAGGTCAGCGTGGACATATAGCCACTGCCCACAATGCAGCTCCACTCACCTAAGGAGCAAGGGCGTCATCAGCATCACCATGTCACCCTTGCCTTCCTGATTCCTCTCCTGATTCCCCGGAACCAAAACAGGGTCAAGTGCACAAGAAATAGACCCAACTGGACATCTGCAAGCATGTTCATGCCAATAAAGTTTTGTTTGCTTTCTGACAAGACAGAATCTCACTCTAGCGCAGGATGGCTTGGAATTCACCCAGGCTGTTCTCCAACCAGAGATCCCAGTGCCTCACCTCCCACGTGCTCAGATCACAGCTGTGAGCCACCATGACAGTATTTGTAAAACATTGTTCTTTGTTCTGGACAGGGTCTCAGGTCCAAGCTGGTCTTGAACTGTGTAGCTGAGGAATAACCTTGATCTTCTGATCCTGCGGCTACACCTCCTCAGCACTGGCATTACAGGCATGCTCCTCCACACCCTGTTTATATGGTTCTGAGTATCAAACCCAGGCCTTTGTGTACTCTCTCAGTTGAGCTATACTCTCAGCCATGAAAAATATTTCTTGAGGGCCCAGTGGCCAGCAAGCTTGATCACTTGAGGTGGATTCCTAAGACCCACACTGTGGAAAGAGAGAACCCACTCCAAAAGAAAGCTGTGCACTTCTACACCCACACTGTCACACACACAAACAACTGCAAGGTCCGCCGCCCAGGAATATTTCTTGCTGCTGGTGGAGATGCACACCTTTAATTCCAGCATGCAGGAAGTAGAAGCAAGAGAATCTCTCTGCATTTGAGGCAAGACTGATCTACACATCATCTACACATGAGTTCCAGTCAACCAGAGCTATACAGTGAGATCCTGTCTTAGGTAAATAAATAAATAAATTTCTTGAACAGGTCTTAATGCTAGACACCGGAACATGGCAGTTAATAAGAAAAATGAATGCTTGGCCTTTGGAAAAATGCATTTAGAAGCACTTGCTTGCTATTCCAACTACTCAGAAGGCTGAGGCAGGATGTTCTCGCAATCAAAGCTGTCCTGGACTCCATAACAAGATCATAGATAACATCTTTAAAAACAATAACCCGCAGATATTAATAAGAGTGTTGCAGAAGTAGGGAGTGGAGGAACGGCTCAGTGCTTAAAAACACTTCGTCGCTCTTGCAGAGGACCCAGGTTCAGTTCCCAGCACCCATGGCAGCATACAAATGTCGGTAACTGCAGTTCCAGGGGATCTGATGCCCTCTTCTGGCCTCTGTGGGCTCTGCACACACATCGTGCACAGACATACATGCAGGCAAGACACACATACACATAAATAAAAATAGTGTTCAACATTATCCTTAGCTACATAGTGAGTTCAAAGCTATATACTGAGATCCTGTCTCAAAAAAGAAAATAAAAAGGAAAAAGTGGCTTGCAAGATGAGTCAGTGGGTCGAGCTACTGAGTCTGAGAACATGAGTTTGGTCCCGGGGACCTACATGGTAGAAGGAGAGAATGACTTACAGAAGTTGTCCTCTTACCTCCACATGTACCACATGTTCATGACAGGCACCCACCAAGCACACACACACACACACACACACACACACACACACACACACACACACTGAAATTGTAAAAGGAAGGAGGGAAGGAGCAGGCATGAAGGACCTGTAGAGAGAGCGTATAGGAGACTGCAAGGATGAAGACCTGGAGATAAGAGGCAGCTTAAGTGTCTCAAGCATGAATAAAGAAATGAATGACTTCTTACATCCCAACAGCTCTGCCCACTCAAGGCCTGCTCACAGAGTTGGGGTAGCATGGTAAATGGGACTTTGAGAGGAGCCAAAAGTTCTTTAATTGAATATATTTCATATATTATATATATATATATATATATAAAGGCATGGTGGCACAGTCTTTGTACACTGCAAATATATATTACTCTCATTGGTTAATTAAAGAGCTGACTGGCCTATAGCTGGGCAGGAAGTGATTGGGTGGGAGAGCCAGACTAGGAGGATGCTGGGAAGAAGAAGGGTGGAGTCTCAGGAGTGGGGAGCCAGACACAGAGCAAGAAGGATGTGTAGAAAATGAGGTAACAAGCTATGAGCCACATGGTAGAACTTAGATAAGAAATATGGGTTAATTTAAGTTGTAAGAGCTAGTTAGTAACAAGCCTAAGCTACTGGCCAAGCATTTATAATTAATATTAGGTCTCTGTGTGTGGTTATGTGGGAGCCAACTGGTGGGACATGAAAAGTCCACGTACAACATGATGGCTCACAATCATCTATAATAGGATCTGATGCCCTCTTCTGGCATGTAGGTATACATGCAGAGCACTCATACATAAAATACAAAAAAAAATTTTTTTGAAAAGATTTATTATAAAAAAATAAATAAATAAATCTTTAAAAAAAAAATGAAAAGGAGGGCAAGGTGGTGTTGGCGCACACCTTTTATCCCAGCACTTGGGAAGCAGAGGCTAGCCTAGTCTACAGAGAGAGTGCTAGGACAGTCAGGGGTATGCAGAGAAACCCTGTGTTAGCATTCAGATCTGCCCCTTGGGGACCCACCCAGAGTCCTGACAACAACATCTTATGTAAAGCCCTCTTTAAGAGAAAACCTCTCAGGCTGGGTAGATGGCTCAGCGGTTAAGAGCACTGGCTGTCCTTCCAGAGGTCCTGAGTTCAATTCCCAGCAACCACATGGTGGCTCACAACCATCTGTAATGAGATCTGGTGCCCTCTTCTGGCCTGCAGGTGTATATGCAGACAGAACACTGTATACATAATAAATAAATAAATCTTTAAAAAAAAAAAGAGAGAAAATCTCTCATGCCTTAAACTTATGAGTAAGGAAAATAACGATTCGAGGTGACACTGGAGTCCTCACTGCTAATGTGAGAAGAAATTTTGAGCCGGTAAAGGTTACCCCCTAAGGCAATCCCCTTACTTTGCGGGATGCCTGGGTGCAGTAGTCTGCCCGACCCCCTATAAAGAAAGTCAGAAAGTTGACAAGCTGTCTGCACAGTTGTCTTGAGACTGTCCTGTGTGGTCAGGGGCTGTCTTCCAAATAAATCGTGTTTATTCCACCCACCCCCCAAAAAAAGAGAGAAACCCCCTCCCTTCTCTCTCCTCTTGTCAGGAGGGCAGGCGCATCTCCGTGCCCCCCTCCCCCTGCCTCTTTCTCTCTCTCTTTCCCTCTCTTCCCTTCTCCCCTTAATAATAAAACTTTTCATGTGAGCGCTATCCGAGGAGCCCCTTGGCTCCACCCGCCAAGGCCGCCACTGCGCCATTTTTAAAATACAACACCCTGTGGCACACGCCTTTAATCCCAGCACTCGGGAGGCAGAGCCAGGCGGATCTCTGTGAGTTCGAGGCCAGCCTGGTCTATAGAGTGAGATCCAGGAAAAGGCGCAAAGCTACACAGAGAAACCCTGTCTCGAAAAACAAAAACAAAAGAAAAGAAAACAAATACAACACCCTGTCTTGGAAAAACCAAAACCAAAACCAAACCAAACAAAAAAGAAAAGAAGGTAGACGTTGTTACATTGTCTCAACCCTTTTCAGATGAGCGCAATGGGATTAGTAACCACCATCTTGCCCCCAGTGTCGTTTCACAGGCTGAGTAGTAATGCAGGTGGAAAGATTTGGGTAAAGGTTTCAAAAGATGGGGCTGGAGAGATGGCTCAGAGGTTAAGAGCACTGACTGCTCTTCCAGAGGTCCTGAGTTCATTTCCCAGCAACCACGTGGTGGCTCACAACCATCTGTAATGAGATCTGGTGCCCTCTTCTGGCATGCAGTCACATATGCTGTATACATAATAAATAAATAAATCTTTAAAAAAAAAAAAAAAAAGGTTTCAAAAGATTTGTTCTGAAACAAGGTCTCCCGTAGCCTACGTTGTCACTGAACTGTCCCCACTTCTCAGGTGAGGTAGCATGCCTTGCTTCAACGGGTCTTTTTTTTTTTTTTTTTTTTTTTTTTTTTTTTTTTGGTTTTTCGAGACAGGGTTTCTCTGTGTAGCTTTGCGCCTTTCCTGGAACTCACTTGAAGGAGAAAAAAAGCACGTTAAGATGCTGGTGAGACTTCCCAGTGGATAAGGACCTTAATGACGAGTTTAAGACCCAGAATTCCATGGCCGGAGAGATGCTCAGTGGTTAAGAGCACATACGGCTCTTCCTGAGGACCTGAGTTCAATTCCCAGCACCCACTACAGGTGGCTCACAATTGCCTGTGACCCAAGCTCCAGAGGGATCTCATACCTCCGACCTCTGTGGGCGCTGGTATTCATGTGCAAATACCCACACACATATGCGTGACTAAAACAGTTCTTTAAAAATAAAATACTTCTTGCAGGGCATGCTGGTGTGCAATTTTAATCTCATCACTCTGGAAGTATAGACAGGCAGATCTCTGTGAATTCAAGGCCAGCCTGGTCTACATAGAGACACCCTATCTCAATAAATAAAAATAAACAAAATCTTTGAAAAAAAAAAAAAAAAAAAAGAACCAGAATTCTACTCCCCAAAATGTACCCAAATGCTAGATGGGCATGAGGGGTCTCCATCAATCCCAGTGATGGGGTCGGGGTGGAGATAAGGGATCTCCGGGGCAAACTGACTTGCTAGGCTAGCCCATGTTATCAAGCTTTGGGGTCAGTAACTAAAGAGACCAGTGGAGGAAGAGAGCAGGAATCAACCTCCAGCCTAAACACACATGTGAACACCCATGTGTGTTCACACACATACAACACATGTACATGTGCATGCACTCCACATACATACATGTGCAAAAACAACAAAAACAAATAAATCCTAATCCTTTCTATGGTCTCTCAGAGATAAAAATCCTAGCTTTAAAATCCCAAATTTGCCGGGGTGGTGGTGGTGGTGGCGGCGGCGGTGCACGCCTTTGATCCCAGTGCTCAGGAGGCAGAGCCAGGCGGATCTCTGTGAGTTCGAGGCCAGCCTGGTCTACAGAGCGAGATCCAGGACAGCCAGAGCTGTTACACAGAGAAACCCTGTCTTGAAGAAAAAAAAAAAATCCCAGATTTGCCTTTTGTGACCTTGGCAAATGACCTTCCCAAGTACCCCTGTCTCCTAGAGAAGTCTGTGAGGTGATGCAGGTTTTACTGTTTTACTGTGGTACCTGGCACTTGGCGTATGCTCAGCAAGTAGTAAGTCCAGGGCAGAAGAGATGCTCAGCTGTTATGGGCATTTTCTAACAAGCCTAGTCACCTAAGTTCCAGCCGCAGGACCCACACAGTAAAAGGAAAGAATCTCCTCCTAAAAGTTGTGGCACATGCTCACAAACATACACATATATACTTTCACACACACACACACACACACACACACACACACACACATAAATAAGTGAATAAATACAAACTGCAGAGACAGATCAGCAGTTTAGAGCACTTGCTCTTGCAGAGGACCCAGATTCGATTCCCAGTACCCACATGGCGGCAGCTCACAGCTGTCTGAAATTTCAGTTATAGAGGATTTAATGCCCTCTTCTGGCCTCCATGATTCCTGGCTACTGGTAGTTCACAGACACACAGTCAGGCAAAACATCCTTACACATGAATTTAAAAAATAGGAATAAAAATTTTTAAGTAAAACTAAAAAATGTTAAAGTAGTAAGTCATAAGAAGAGTTATTAACCCTCTCTGTCCCCTCTACCCTGGGAGCAGCTCTCCTGCCTTGGCCCCTCCCCCTGAAAATGTATGCCTGCTCCAAGTTCATCTCTACCTGCTTCCTGATCAGGAGCCTCTCAGCTGCTGAGTCGTCCGCTCTCTGCAGTGCAGTTGAACCGACCACAGATGTGGACAGATGAGGGCCCCAGCAGCTTGGCAGTCCCTCGACCTCTGACCTCACTTATCCCTAGTCGCAGCTTCCAAACCAGCGTCATATCTAGGGACAGCGACACAGCCACCAAGTTCATTGGGGTTGGGGCTGCTACAGTCGGGGTGGCTGGCTCTGGGATTGGGACTCTTTTGGGCAGCCTTATCATTGGTTATGCCAGGAACCCTTCTCTGAAGCAACAGCTCTTCTCCTATGCGATTCTGGGCTTTGCCCTCTCAGAGGCCATGGGGCTCTTCTGCCTAATGGTGGCCTTTCTCATCCACTTCGCCATGTGAAGCAGCTGTCTCCACTTCCACCTCCCATAGCTTTCATGTCCCGTCTGCCCTGTATGTTCCTTTTCCTGTACCTCCCCAGGAAGTCTGGGGAAAATGCTTGGCTCAGGATTTGACCGAGAGAAGACAAATAAATACCGTATTAATAAGAAAAAAAGAAGAGTTATTAATAGACATGCCACACAGCAGAAAATGTCTCAGAGGATCCTACCACTTCCATGTGCAAAGGGCATTCAGACAGGGCAGGGTCAAAGGGCAGCCTGCCCTGGGGAGCCACAGTGACCAGAAATCCACACCAGATTTTCCCTTTTATAATGACAGGTTTGAGGTGAATTGGTTTTAGCTTACCAAGCTAAGCAGCCTTAATGGACCTATCAAAACTAAGACCTGGATTTTTCAGGCATGGGGCCAAGGTCTCCAGACGTTTGTAACAGGCATGATAAGCCTTAAAGAATCCTTAAATAGCTAGGCGGTGGTGGCACACGGCTTTAATCCCAACACTTGGGAGGCAGAGCCAGGCGGATTTCTGTGCGTTCGAGGCCAGCCTGGTCTACAGAGCAAGATCCAGGACAGGCACCAAAACTACACAGAGAAACCCTGTATTGAAAAACAAACAAGAAAGAAAGGAAGGAAGGAAGGAAGGAAGGAAGGAAGGAAGGAAGGAAGGAAGGAAAGGAAAAGAATCCTTAAATACCACTGAAAGAAGTCCTCAGAATTGATCTCATCTTCAGGCTCACCATAAACATTCCAGAGTGGAGAAAAGGGACAAACCAGAGTCATAGAAATTTACATCTTCCTTGTATTCGGAAGGCAGAGGCAGGGGAATCTTTGTGATTTTGAGATCAGCCTGGTCTCGTTCCAGGACAGACAGGGCCACACTGTGAGACGCTATGTCAACACATTAAAAAAATAAAAAATAAAAAATAAAGAAAGAAAGAAGAGAAATTTAGATCCTTGGAGTCATATAAGTCAAAAGCCACCTCCCACCCCCCTATCCAAGCTGAAGAGCAATTCTGCTTCTCCCGGCAGGGTGCTGTGGCAGGACAGTCCAACAACCAGCTCTTCCTATTTAAGATCCTAACTGCACACAGGCGACTCTGGCGCTGGGGGATAGTGGGACATTTGCTTAGCGGTGGAACTGATGCGCGTGAGTGGACCCAGGCATTAAAGCGGCTAGCTCAGAAGGGAGAGGTGGCTGCCTTCTGGAGAGCAGAGATTCCCTGCCTATAGCATGTCCTGAGCTGAGTGGGTGAGCGGTAATATAGAGGTTGGGGGCGGAGTCTTGCGTCAGAGACAGAGTCCCGCGTGGCGTTGAGCCAATGGGATTCGGCGCCTGTTTGAAGGACCGGGACACACCCCGTTCAGGCCCCGCCCACTTCCATCCTTCAGCGAGGAGCGGGTGGCTTGGACCGGCTTAGCCACTGTAGTACTTACTCTGGCTTTGCAGCAACTCCCTCCCGTACTCAAGACTCACACTCCTGATCTACCCTGGGAGCAGGAGGGAACGCGAGGAAGGCGTCGAGGAGCCTAGGCTCTGACACCCTGTTTGAAAGCAAATTAGCTTTCCAATCAGGAGCAGCCAGCCTCCTGGGATGTCCTTCTTACTGTCTGAATATCATTTTCCCCCCTGCCCTACTGGTCATTTCTCCGTGGTCTTGATCTCGGAAATGGTGCATTAAGGGAGCCTACAATTGGACAAGAGATTGAGATCATAACTGATTTAATCTAAATTCTGTAGTACAAGCAGGGGCTGACCTCCAAGGAGGCTCAGAAGGACCAGCTTCTAGGTAGCCCTAGGCGTGAAGCATTGATCATTTCCCCTGTGAGGTTAGTTTATGAACTCAGAAGGGCAAGACCCAAATCTCAGAGGACACTCTCAGCCTCAAAATCCCTACCTACCTTGGGGGTGGGAACTCCTGAGGACTGGATTTGTTCCAGCCTTCCCTCACTCCAACAGCCCTCAGTATCCCACTCTGTGCAGTGGACTCACGCCTCCTGCGCCTGCGCAGCCTGGCGACCAACATCTTCGAAGACTGCAAGGAGCTAAAAATCGCTCCCGCCCACCCACAAGCTGGGCTGGACTTAGGGATCGCGGGCGGGTGTGTGTATGTGTGTGTGGTGGGAGTATTGTAGTGGAGGGGGTGAAATGGAAAGTGGGGAGGCTGTCTAGGTGCCTGTCCAATTAGGGCACTAGGAAGAGCCCTAGCGGCCAGACAGGTGAATGGAGGACTCAGGGTAGCAAGCCTCGGAAGGGCTCTGGGTGGTGAGGGGCGAGGCTGGCGAACGAACATGTTTACAGCTGCTGAGGCGCTGGTAGCCCCGAGGGGCTCGAACCCTGGGGCAATAACTTTACTCGCCGCACCTTCACCCCCGGACTGTCCAAGCGCCTTGGCAAGGACCTGGGCCCCGCTGCCTCCGACTGCGGTGGGGCTAGACGCCGCCCAGGCCGTCCTCGAGGGGGCGCGCTAGGATGCAGCCCCTCCAGCAGCCTCCGGGATACCGGGGCGACGCCTGAGGGGCGGGGTCCTTGCTGCCAGGACGCGCGGCCACTGCACTCCTGGCCCAGAGCATCCTCCGGCAGGAGGAAGGGACGCCACGGCCGACCCTGGCGCAAGTTCTCCTGCCTCCTGCTCGGCCCCGCCCCAGGGCACCGACCCCATCCCCTCCTTGGAGCCCGGGCTGCGGCGTACCTGCAGCCTCCGGCGGCGGATCAGGCCCGAATCGTCCATGGCGGCGGCGACTTTGGTCCGGGGGAGGGAGGAGGGAGGCGGCGGCAGCAGGAGGAGGGAGGAGGGAGGAGGGAAGAAGAGAGAAGCCTCGGGGACCGCGGCGGCGGCCGGCGAGGGGGGGGGGGGCGGGGGGCGGAGCGAAGCGGGGCGAGCCCGGCGCCGTCACTGCGTCTGGGAGCCGGAGCCCGGTTTCGGCCACCGCTGCCCGCGCTGGGGGGCGAGCAGGGTTGGGTGGGTGGAGCCTGCAGATGTCCCTAAGGGAGGCATGCTGGAGAGGGACCCTATCAAGACATTCTCTTCCACAGACCCGCCGACCCAAGAAAGATCCCCAAGGGAGCTGTTCTCAACAGACGAATTCCCGGTGCGACTAGCGGGCCCCCACAGGAGACACATTCCCACAAGGGTGTGATCTGCCATGAAGAGCTATCCCTTCACCCTGAAAATCACTCCTAATAGAAATAGTGTCTGAGAGGTGACCCTTCATCTCAATTTCCCCCTTCCTGAAGAGGCATTTCTTCAAAGACCCCACTGGTGACATCTTTGGGGATCCTGGAGAGAAAATCCCCCCCCCCCAATGGGACCACTCGAAGGCATATTCTCTTCTCTGTGGGAAATTGCCTCCACCCCAGGGCACCCTCAGATCTCCACAGATGCATTCTTCCAGAGTCATGTGTTCAAGCAAGAGGCTGGTCCTTATGGGAGTTTCCCCTCAGAAAAACGTGTACATACACTCAGACCGCCTTCATTTGCCTGCCACAAGACAGAGCCCCTTAAGTAAGTCCTGTAGCCCCTCCAGAGTCTTTGCCTCATGGTCAGGATTAAGGAGTCAGGCCAGGTCAGGATATATTTATAAGAGCGATTAGCTGGTAGCTGGGGAGGGGGCAGATAGAGCGATTCTTAACTCCGCCCCAGTTCACTCAGCTGAGGCCAAACTAGACCATACTTCCCAGCGTTGGAGAGGACATCCTGTGAGCCTAGACAGAGCGGGAAGAGCCTTCCTAGGGTGGCAGCCTGTAGCTGAGGTCTTGGAGGGCAGGGTCTCCAGACTAAAGTGACCTCTGCCAGACAACGGAGGCGACAACGAGGTCTGGGTCCGAGTGTGTTCTTGGTGGTTGACCCTCGAGTCTGAACCGTTGCCTGGTTAATGTTGCGCCTTTGTGTCCCTATGGCCAGCGAGGCATCTCAATGAGTCTATTGCTTGTATTTGTCTCTGTCCGCGGCTTGTATTTTTCCTTGTTCCCAACTAGGAAAGCTGTCCCTGGTGCTGGCCCCTGCTCCTGTCCACGGTGCTGAAATATGAACACCCTGAAGGTGATGAGGCCCTGTGTTGCACAGAGTCTTGAGGGAGGCAAAACCCACAAACACGATAGATATGACCCACAACCACCTTGAGCTAGCCCAGACAAGGGCTGTATCCTGTAAGACTTAGCTCCTGGGGCCTCTTTGATGTCACTGTTGCCCACAGAAAGATAGAGAAGCTGGAGTTCAAGTCTAGCCTGAGCTACATAGGGATATCCTTCCTGGGGAGAAGCATTAATTCATTAATTTCCTTACTCAACATTTACTGAGCATGCTCTGTGTGCAAGTGCAAAATAGTATTTGGTAATATGGGAGTTCAGCAATTAAAAAGCACCAAAAATACATCCCTGCCTTGGGGCCAGAGAGACTAAGCTCCACAACAAGCTGGAGAGATGTCTTACCCATTAAGAGCACACTGGCTGCTCTTCCAGAGGACCTGGGTTTAATTCCTAGCACCTACCCATGTGCTGGCTTACAACTATTCATAACTCCAATTCCAGGGAATGTGATAGCTTCTTTTGGCCTTCGTGGGTACCAGGAACAAACAAGATGCACAGACACATGCAGCCAAAACACCTATATGCATAAAATAATTTAAATTAAAAAAAGAGTAATTGATGCTCTTGCAGAGGACCAGAATTTGGCTTCCAGCACTTACATTGAGTAGTTTATCATAGCTTGTACCCTCAGCTCTAGGTGACCAGAGGCATCTGACCTCCCCAGGCACCTACAGTAAAGTGCACACATACCAACCCAATGCATACTAAAATTAATTAAAGTAAGTCTTAAAAATGCCTGTCTTACCCTGAGATAGGAGGGAGACACATTTCTGATGGTAGTATACATATTCTATGAGGATGCATGCATATGTTCTAAAAACATGCATATGAAATATGAGTACAAGCAGAAACAGTGCTCTGCACATACACTTTTGTGCACACACGTATTCTACAAATACATTCACAAACACTGCATATCCTTACACATTCATACTCCTCAAAGATACAAACAAGTATTCACGCATGCTGTGTACATACTCCTCAAATAAAGACCCACATTCTCCAAAAACACACATAAGGGGTCGGGGAGATTGCTCAGTGGTTAAGAGAACATACCACCATGCAGAGAGCCCAAGTTCAGTTCCCAGCACCCACGTCAAGCAGCTCACAATTGCCTGTAACTCCAACCCCAGGGGATCTGATCAGAGGACTCTGACCTCACAGGGCAACCGCACTCATATCCACAGACCTGTATGGACAGACAGACAGACACACACACCTAATTTAAAATAGTAAAATATAAAAGAGAGAACTACAAACATAATCAGCAAAGTAAATCACCCACAACATATATAGATATTTGCAAATATCCAGCAAATACACACACACACACACACACACACACACACACAATGTATATAAACACACCTATATATAAAAAACACACACTCAGGCTGGAGAGATGGCTCAGCAGCTAAGAGCACTGGCTGCTCTTTCAGAGGTCTTGAGTTCAATTCTCATCAACCACATGGTGACTCACAACCATCTATCATGGGGTCTGATGCCCTCTTCTGGCATAAAGACATACATGCAGATAGAGCACTCACACATAAAATAAATAAATCTTTAAAAAAAAAAAGATATCTTTGAAAAAACCTCACACTCTGCAATCATACAAACATATATTTAGGAAACACAAACACACAGACATTTATCAATGCAAGCACACTCAAAAAAATACAAACACCCAAAACACACAATTCCAAAATGCAGGGATGCTCAATGGTGCACAATTCCCACCTAATACATGGATACATATTCCTTCCAACACAGCTCATATACAGGTGCTTGAAAGTTGTGCATGCTCTCCCTTCTCCAGCGCTGTCCCCCCCCACCTGACTATCCATCCCGAGTTGAGTCAATTCTGTGAAGACTGAGATTGTTGTATCTTGTATAAGTGCACCCCCCAGGAGACAGTACAGAGCTGCTTTGTTTATTTGTTTGTTTTTGAGGCAGAGATTCTGCCGTGGCTGTCCTAGAACTCACTCTGTAGACCAAGCTGACCTTGAACACAGAGATCCCCCTGCCTCTGCCGCCTCAGAGTGTGTGTTTAGTATATGTCTTTGGCCAGGTGGTGGTAGTGCCCGCCTTTAATCCCAGCGCTTGGGAGACAGAGGCAGGTGGATCTCTGTGAATTCAAGGTCTACAGAGGAAGTTTCAGGACAGCCAAAGCTACACAGAACCTTGCCTTGAAAAATCAAATAATAATAATAATAATAATAATAATAATAATAATAAATATTGAATTAATGGACAGAATGCTAAAGGACACAGATTTACAATAACTGGAGAAAGGCACAGTTGCATGCACCAATAAACACCTGAAACCACCTACCCAAGAGACATCCTGTCACACAAACCAGAAAAGAGACACAGATGTAGGATTACCCACCCATCATAGAACACACCGCACAGAGAGAGAGAGGGAGAGCCAGCCAGCCAGCCAGACAGATCTTAGATCTCAAGTTTAGCATAAAGCAAGCTTATGGATATAAATGCACCAGTCCCAAGAGCACCTGTTTTGTGGCTGTGGGGGCGGGGCTTCGGGAAGCCCCGCCCCCGAACCAAACCACACCCCTTAAGTTGCCGCTATTTGCTAGCCTTGTTCTGTGGTTCTGAGGTGTCTCCGCAGCTTCTATACTCCAGCCTGCTAACAGGTGAGTGACAGGGAGAAGGGAGGCGGGAATCTTGTCTCCCATACCTTTGCCTTCCTCTGCCTAGAAGCTTGTAGTACCTAGTCGCAGAACCCCAGCCCTGCCGCTGTGCAGCTTGGTGCTAAAGGTCCAGCCCTGGGTGGAAGCTCCTAAGCTGATTGTGAACCGAGAGAAGGTGACCGTGAAAGGAGTGAGCAAGAAGCGGGGCGGGGCTGAAGAGAGAGAGGAAGTCCTGGTTGGAAAAGGGTCTGGAAGAGCTGAGGTAGTTCTGTTACTCTGAAGGAAGTTAGTAGCAGAGGGCAAACAGGGCGAGAGATTGTTGGCATGTGTGGTTTAAGCTGGGGGCGGTGTTTGGGCCTGAAGGAATAGGAGGGATGTGTCTGCTGGGAGGGGCTCTTGGGTGAGACTCCCCCCAGAGTTCGGAGAGCCCTGGCCTCCTCCAGCATTGCCCATGCTCTGTGCTGCCTGGCATTGATTTCTGGTGTGCACCCACCAGTGCCAACCTGAGCCTCCAAAAGGATAGTCATGCCTCATCCCTCCATATCAGCTGGTTCTTGTCTCAGGTGGACATGGCCCACAAAGGCCACTTTCAACCCAGCAGCCTGGACTGGGCCCTGCGACTGATCCTGGCATGGATCTTCTTGGTGGCCTGTGGAGGGAGCCACCCCCTGCAAGCTAGACTCTGGGGACACGCTGGGCTGGCAGCCAATGTGGGCACAAGCCAGCTGCACCTAGCAGGTGAGCTTCCTATCTAGGTCCTAACACCCAGAAACCCCACTCACATCCTCCTTGTAAGAGGGGCTTAGTGTAGCAATGAGAGTGGTGAAGAGTGCTGTTCTCTGAGTGCTCTCTGCTCGGTCCCAAATCCACACCTTGGTGCTCTGTGACCTTGAGCAAGTCAGTTGACCTGGGTAGAGTTAGGATTACAGGCCCACCTGTAATCCCGAACATACGTGGATGTAGGGGGATTAGGATTTCAAGGCCAGCCTCAGCTACATAGGGAGTTGGAGGCCAGGCTGAACTACATGAAACTCTGTCTCAAAATAAATAATTAGGACTGATGAGAGGACTCAGTCAGCAACCTGAGTCAGGTCCCTGGAACCCACATACTGAAGGGAGAGAACCACACTTGCACACACACTGTGGCACACGAGCAGTCAGTCACACACACAAGTTAATTAAACATAATTCTAAAAATAAATAGTGCTGAAGATATAGCTCACAGAATGTGTGCCTAACATGGGTAGTGCCCTAGATCCAGTCCCCAGTAAATAAAAATAAACAGGAGAAATCACAGACCTAACATACAAGTGTTGTAGAAATTAAGCATATAAACACTGTGCCACCCCTTAGAAATACAGACAGATATAACCTGATTATTATGGGTGATGCTCGGTTATTACTACTTAAAGTTGCATTTCACAGAAAAATGTCTCCAGTAATGGGAATTGAACCAGGTGCCTTCCATATGCTAGGCAAGTGCTATTTCACTAAGCCCTATTTTTTGGTTTAATTTTCAGCCAGGATCCCTCTAAGTTGCCTAGTCTGGTCTTAAATTTGAGATTCCCCCTGCTTTAGCCTTCAAGTGTCTGGGATTACAGATCCATGCATTTCATTCAGCTCAAGAGAAATCTCTAAGGTTTTTCTCTTTGGGATGGCTGATAAAATCCCTTTTGTCAGGGTACCCTCCGTCCTCAGTTCCACGGCCTTCCCTGAGGATCCAAGATCCTGGTTCACAGACATCACCCCTGCCAGAACCTTGTTGTACCTCAGATATAGACGGACCAGAGCCATCAAACCCAGGGATCCTTCTAGAAAGCTGCGGTACGCCGAGCCCGGAGTGAGTACTGCGCCCTCTAGCCTGACCCGTTCTCTGCCCTATTAGCGCTTGCCTTGGGTCAGTCACACTCGTAACTCCCCGTGAGAACTGTGCCCCGCCTGCCCTGTGTCTCCCACGTCCAGATGTGAATTCTTCCTGGGACACCTTCAACGTGCCCTCCGCAATCGCTTCCACTCGCTGCTGCTGGGGGTACACCGAGTGCAGCCTCTCTGCCTGGAGCTCTGCCGGATTTGGTAAGGGAGGCGGGGACAGGGGCGTGCCCTACAGTACCGCGGACCGGGACCAGGGCCTTAGTTCGCCCCTACCGAGCCAGGGTGGGTCTATGAGAAGAGGGTGGCCTACTAGTTAAGACAAGACAGCGTGAAGACATGGCTCTGGTGGAACAGGACGTTTCAAAAGGTTCAAGCTTTCGACTCTTAGAGGAGCTAAAAGAGGTGGGAACGCAAGGAGCTGGTCACAAATAGGTTGTCTGGGCTCAGTGGTTAAGAGTGCTAACTACTTTTCCAGAGGACCCGAGTTCGGTTCCCAGCATCCATGTCAGGCTCACAGTTGCTTGTAATTCCAGCTCCAGGGGGTCTAATGTCCTCTTTATAACTCCCCTGGCACTTTGCACATACAAGATGGACACACGTAACTTAAAAATAATTTTAAGCCTGGTGGTGGTGGTGGTGGTGGTGGTGGTGGTGGTGGTGGTGGTGGTGGTACACACCTTTAATCTCAGCGTTGGGGAGGCAGAGGCAGGAGGACCTCTGTGAGTTAGAGGCCAGCCTGGTCTACAGAGCTAGTTCCAGGACAGCCAGAGCTACACAGAGAAATCCTGCCTCAAGAAACCAAAATAAATTAATTAATTAAAATAAAGTTTTAAAGAAGAAAGGAGTGGACTTCTTCAACACCACTGTGGTGGTGTTGTTGGCCTGTGGTACCAGTACTTAGGAAAGAGGGTCAAGAGTTCAAGGTCATCCTCAGACACAAAACAGCTTCTAGACTAGCTTCAGATCCTGCCTCTAAATACATAAATAAATCTGGGAAGGGAGCCCTGCAAAGGTTGGGTTGGGTTTTTGAAGGAATGGGGCCTGAAGGATGAGGTCTTCATCTGAGAGCAGGACAGTCGTCTTTAGAAGCCAGCTGGCTTCAAAGCCCTAACCCATCTTCCCTTTCACAAACCCAGGTTCACCACCTGCGAAGCAGATCTTACCTGTGGCCGGACCTGGCCGCAGCCCTCTGGGAAGAGAGACTGTGAAGAAGCCAGCTGCCGGACCTACGGGCAGGTGAGGGACAGAGGGTCAGGGCTACTACATGCTCCCAACACCCAGGTTCCTGATGTCTTTTAATTTCAACTAGTTACTTTTTTGAGATAAGGATTTTCTACATGACCAGGCTGACCTTGAACTCTTAGAGATCTGCCTGCCTCTGTCTCTCCAGTGCTAATGCCTTTAAAGATGTAGGTTACCACATTCGGCTAATCTTTATTCTTTTTGTTTTTTTCAAGAGACAGGGTTTCTCTGTGTAGCTTTGCACCTTTCCTGGATCTCGCTCTGTAGACCAGGCTGGCCTCGAACTCACAGAGATCCTCCTGGCTCTGCCTCCTGAGTGCTGGGATTAAAGGCATGCACCACCACCACCACCACCACCACCACCACCACCACCACCACCCGGCTAATCTTTATTCTTTAAAGATTTATTTTTATTCCTTGAATGAGTGTTTTGCCTGCCTGTATGTGCACCACCTATGTACCTTGAGGTCAGTACAGGGTATGGAGTCCCTTATAATTGGAATTACGGTTGTGAACTAGTACATGGGTGCCAGGAATCTAACCTGGGTCCACTGTAAGAGCAGCCAATGCTCTTGCCGGCTGAACCATCTCTCTAGCCGGGCGCTTAGCCTTATCTTAGCCCATCTCAATTTACCTAACCCCTAGGCTCAGGCTCCACTCTTCCACAGTCCCAGCCTCGGTGTGGGGTGTGTGGATAGTGTCCCAAGAGCCCACTGATTCCAGAGTCTCCTTCCAAGTTACTGTCTTTGCTTGGGTTCTCAGCAGGCCCAGGACACCTGTCGCCCAGCCCCTGGCTCTGGCCCCAGACCACCAGTCCCTCAAAGGAACGCCCAGACCCTCCCATTGCCCAGGCCACGCCCCAGAACAGAAGACCCGCCCCCAGCGACTCAGGCTCCACCTTCTCGAACCCTGACCCCACCCTTTCTCCTAGACCTTCGCCAACGCGGAAGACCTGTGTCGCACGGTTCTGGGCCACGTACTGCCGGTGGCAGCTCCTGGCTCACGTCACTGTCTGAACGTCTCCATCTCCTCCTCTCCACGCGCCCGCCGCTCTCGCGCCTGGATCTCGAAGGCTGCAGGCAGCGGCAGCGGCAGCGGCGACAGCCCTGAGTAGATGTTTGTGTCCCTTCCTTGGGCCAGGAGCCACCCAGAAACACACCCCTCCCTCTCTCTCTCTCCCTCCCAAACCATGCCCTGGGGTTGCTTAGACAGGCCTCTCTACCCGTTATCCTAGAAATGGCCCAACTCTCGCTTAGTCCGCTCTCTTCCCCAGAATAAAGTGACCGCCTAGACCATGCTATACGATGTGGCTGCTGCCTGGGGAAGTAGTTGGGAAGAACTGCCAAAAAGTAGTCATCTCAGAGGGGGAGAGGAAGGAGAGAGGAAGGGAAGGAGACAGAGACCAGTAAAATGGCACAGCAGGCCAACTCTGATGATCTCCATCTATCCCCAGAACTCACACAGTAAAAGAACCAGCTCCTGCAAGTTGTCCTCTGGCCTCCACATTTGCGGTGGCACTCGTGTCCCTTTCCTCCAAATAAATAAACAAACAAATAATAAATGTAATGAAATAATTTTTGGCTTTGAATCGGCGTCCCTTTATGTAGCCTTGACTGACCAGGAACTATGTAGACCCGGCTGGCCTCGAACGCAGAGATCCACCTACCTGACTCCCAAATGCTGGGATTAAAGGCGTGCGCCACCACAACAGCACAAAAGATAACGGAAAAGAGATGGCTCTGCGGTTAACATGCTGATGCTCCTGCAGAGGACCCGATTCCCAATACCCACAAGGTGGCTCAAACCATCTAACTCCAGTTGCAGGTGATCTGGTGCCCTCTTCTGGCTTCATTGAGCATTGCATGCGGTGCAGAGACACAAAAACGCAAAACTCATACATATTTTTTTCCCTCGATAGGGTCTCTCTGTGTATCCCTGGGGGTCCTGGAGCTCGCTCTGTAGACCAGATTGGTCTGTAACTCAGAGATCCACTCGAGTGCTGGGATTAAAGGCATGTACCACCACTACCTAGCAACACCTTTAATTCCATCACTCAGGAGACAAGAGGCAGACCGCTGAGTTTGAGGCAGCCTGGTCTACAAATTGAGTTCCAGGGCAGCCTGGGCTACACAGAGAAATCTTGTCTTGAAAAACAAGACAAAAACTTTAAAATGGGACCAAGCATGTTAGGGCACACCTTTAATCCCAGCACTCCAGAGGCAGAAGCAGGTGGATCTCTGTGAGTTCAAGGATAGTCTGGTCTACATGGTGACTTCCAGAAAACTAGGGCTACACAGAGACATTTTAAAAAAAATGAGCAGACTGCACCAATCTAGAGAGGCCTACTGTTTGAGATGAATTAGTGGCTGCTATAGGGACACTCCTATCAGACCTTGGCCACAGAGCACACCATCGACTTCTCCTGAACAGCTTTAATTCCTGAGTAAGAGGTGGCAGGTTCACACATTTGCTTTCTAGAGGCTGTTGGCTGCCTCCAGGCCTCGCTCCTGGAAGTATCTGTGGGGGACCTGTGGGCGGCAGGTCTGAGGGCCCTGGCTGAGGAAGTAGGAGGTGATCGTTCCAGGTCGTTCAGGATCCTCCTCAGCTGCTGAGTCCTCCCTGTGGGGGAAGGAACGACACTGGCCACTTGCCATGGGACTGGGTGACACACCATGGCCTCCCTCCCTCTCCTCTTCCTCCTCAACAGGCTCGGGACACGAACCACGTGACACCTTCGGCTTCCTTTTCCAAGATGGCCTGGGCTGTGCTCCAGCTGAACCGAACAAACTGGGGGAAGCCAAACACGGGGTCCACGTGTTTCCTCAGCCAGGCTTTCGTCTTGGGGTCTAGAGGGAGAGAAGTAATGATGACAGCACCTGAGTGGTAGGCGACAGCCACATGCCACCTTCATCCTCAGCTTCTTCACTTTGTTGTTGTTGAGACAGTTTCACTATGTAGACCAGGCTGGCCATCCACCTGCCTCTGCCTCCAGAGTGCTGGGGTTAAGAGTATATGTCTTTGGCTTTTTGAGCACCAAGACATCCCTGTGTCTTAAGTGCCTTTCTGTCCCAGGTCCTTGGCACAGGCAGGTGTGGTCTGTCCCCCAAGCCCCATTCTGTGTCTCACTAGTGCTGTTTTGGAAGTATTTCTTAGACAACTCCCTAAACCACAAGGATAACAGTCATCAAATTGATTTTTTTGTTTGGGGCAAATGTCCAGGTTAGCCCCAAACTTGTGATCCTCCCACTCCTGCTTCGATGATAAGGAAGAACTATCATGCCAGCTTAACCCTTTCTTTTCCTTTTTTAATTTTGTGGTGGGATGGAACTCAGGGTCTTGTGCATGACGGGCACATATTCTACCACTGAGATGTGTAACCAGCCTCAAGTTGCTGAATCCTCACATCAGCCCAAGTCTGGCCACGTGTGTTTGGGGAGCAAGTATGTGCGTACATTCCTTTCTACAATGAAGGAGACTTAAGTCTCAATACGGAAAGAGTATGAAATGAATCTGTGGCCCACACGCCTTTCGTTTGTTTTTTCTCTCTCTTTTTTTTTTTTTTTTTTTTTTTTTTTGGTTTTTCGAGACAGGGTTTCTCTGTGTAGCTTTGCGCTTTTCCTGGAACTCTCTCTGTAGCCCAGGCTGGCCTTGAAATCACAGAGATCCGCCTGGCTCTGCCTCCTGAGTGCTGGGATTAAAGGCGTGCGCCACCACCACTGCCTCATTTTTGTTTTTTTTTTAAGATTTATTTATCTATCTATTTATCTATTTATCTATCTATCTATCTATCTATCTATCTATCTATCTATCTATTTATTTATTTATTATGTATACAGCATGTATGACTGCAGGCCAGAAGAGGGCACCAGATCTCATTATGGATGGTTATTTATTTATTTACTTACTTACTTACTTACTTATTTATTTATTTATTTATTTATTTATTTATTTATTTATTTATTATGTATACAGCATGTATGACTGCAGGCCAGAAGAGGGCACCAGATCTCATTATGGATGGTTATTTATTTATTTATTTATTTACTTACTTACTTACTTACTTATTTATTTATTTATTTATTTATTATATATACAGCATGTATGACTGCAGGCCAGAAGAGGGCACCAGATCTCATTACAGATGGTTGTGAACCACCATGTGGTAGCTGAGAATTGAACTCAGGTCCTCTGGAAGAGCAGTCAGTGCTCTTAACCTCTGAGCCACCTCTCCAGCCCCATTGCCTTGTTTTAATTTTTTTTTCTTCTCGTTTTTAAATATTTATTTTAAAATGTATGCATATGTGTGTCTCTGTGTGTATGAGTGCAGGTGTCCCTGGAGGCCGTTGGCTCCACTGGAGCTGGAGTTACAGGCAGTTGTGAGCTGCTTTATGTGGGTGCTGGGAACTGAACTCTGGTCCTCTGCAAGAGCAGCATGTGCTCTTAGCCACTGATCCATCTCTCTAGACCTCATTTTGTTTTTTGAAAATATCTCCTTTTATTTTACATATGTGTACCATGTGTTTTGCAGGCACCAGACATGCACACGGTGCTCAGACATACATGCTGGCAAAACACCCATATATATAAAATAGAATTTTGTTTTGTCTTTTGAGACAGGGTCTCCAAATAGCCCTAGCTATTGTGGAGCTTGCTACGTAGACCAGGATGGCCTCAAACTCACAGAGAGCCTCATGCCTCTGCCTCCAGAGTGTTATAAAAGACTTTTTAAACCTCAATGACGGGTTGGGGATTTAGCTCAGTGGTAGAGAGTTTGCCTAGCAAGTGCAAGGCCTTAATGACAAGAACACCCTCAGCTCACCATTGGGATAGCCTGAGCCATAATCAGAGTCCAGATCCTGTACACGCTCCACAAACTGCCAGCTCTTTACAGCCTGGTCTCTAGCCACCTGCAGGCAAGACAGTAGGTTAGTGTCTCCTTCCTCAGGAGACTCTTGCCTGTCCCTACACAAGGGAGATGCTGGGAATGGGCCCTGGACAGCAGCACGCTAACCTTGGCGAAGATGCTGGCAGCACTGACCACGGGGAACAGGGAGTCTGCTTTGGCCTTGACTGTTACCTCCACCCCTGGAAAGCGTTGCTGCAGTCGAGCTTGGTACGTCTCTGGCATGCCCACAGTGTCCACAAATACCTGCCATGGTGATAGAAACATGGGGAAGAAATGTAGCCATTTAACAAACAGCAGGATAAAGAACTATGAAACATGTAGTCTCCTACTCTACTAAGGACTGAACCCAGGGTCTCACACACACTACACAAACACTACCACTAAGCTACCAGCCCAATATTGATTAATCTTATGTGTATGAGTATTTTGTCTGCATATATGTCTGTGAACCATGTGTGTGCCTGGTGCCTGAAAGAGGCCAGAAGAGGTCTGATCCCCTGGAACTGGAGTCATAGACAGTTGTAAGCCCCCATTCAGTGCTGGAAACTGAGGCTGGATCCTCTGGAGGAGCAAACAGTTCTCATTAACTGCTGAGCCATCTCTCCAGGCCCCAGATTTCTTACTT
Source organism: Peromyscus eremicus (assembly GCF_949786415.1). Taxonomy (NCBI): domain Eukaryota; kingdom Metazoa; phylum Chordata; class Mammalia; order Rodentia; family Cricetidae; genus Peromyscus; species Peromyscus eremicus. The sequence goes on from NC_081420.1 coordinate 125,543,835, forward strand.
ACTATAAAATGCAGGGGGCCGGGGCTGGAGAGATGGCTCACTGGCTGCTCTTCCAAAGATTCTGAGTTCAATTCCCAGCAACCACATGGTGGCTCACAACCATCTGTAATGAGATCTGGTGCCCTCTTCTGGCCTGCAGGCACACATGCAGGCAGAACACTGTATATATAATAAATAAATAAATCTTAAAAAAAAAAATGCAGGGGGCCAAGGAAACGGCTTAGCAGGCAAGGTGCTTGCACTCCATTCTGATCTCAGAGCCTCAGTCCCTACATGGTAACAAGAGAAAGCTGACTCTGCAACTACCCTGACTCCCCATGCATGCCATGCCATGCATGTGTCTGCACTCACGCACACACCACAAACAAATGTTTGGGGTTATTTGTTTTTGAGACAGGGTCTCACTTTGTAGCCCTGCTAGTCTGCACCTCATTATGCAGGATAGCCTAGCTTCAAACTCAGAGATCTGCCTGCCTCAGATTAAAGGCAGGTGCTTCCCTATGTGTAGCACGAATTGTTAGAAGGTCTTGTTAATAAAAACAAATCTAGGCTGGGTATTGGGGTGAACGCTGGAAGATCAGAGAAGCAGAACAAGCCACAGCTTCTTCACTTGCCAATTCCTCAGCTGATCCTGTTTCCTCAGACTGGATGTCTCTCAGCTGAATTTTTGTTGCTCAAAAGCCTGAAAACTTAATCAGGCTCTAGTTTCTCATCCTCACGCCTTATGCACCTTTTCTGCTTCCTGTCATCACTTCCTGGGATTAAAGGCTCTTGTTACCATGCCTAGCTGTTTCCAGTGTGGCTTTGAACTCACAGAGATCCAGGCGTATCTCTGCCTCTGGAATGCTAGGATTAAAGGCATGTGCTATCACTGCCTAACCACTATGTTTAATATTGTGGCTATTCTGTTCTCTGACCCCAAATAAGTTTATTAGGATGCATAATATATTGGGGAGCACAATATCACCACACCTATGTTGCATAATATATATTTAAAATATTTTTATTATATATGTATAGGTATTTTGTCTACATGTGTGTCTGTGTATCATTTGCATGCTTGGTGCCTGCAGAGGCCAGAAGAGGGTGTTAGATTCCTTGGAACCAGAGTTACAGTTTTGAGCCACCTGTCAACTGGGTGCTGAGAATTGAACACAGATCTTCTATAAGAGAAGCAAGTGCTCTTAACTGTTGAGCCATCTCTCCAGACCCACAATTTTTAAAAAAATTATTCTATCAGGGTTAATTAAGTACAGCTCCCTGGTAGACTGCCTGCCTCTTAATACGCAAACAGTTCTCTCCGGTTCACCCACAGCACTGGCCAAAACATTGGCCTCAACCTTCCTTTATTACGGTTCCTTATGCTGTGGTGACCCTAACTATAAAATTATTTTGCTGCTACTTTGTAACTGTAACTTTGCTACTGTTATGAATCATAATGTAAGTATTTGATATGCAGGATACCTGATATGACCCCTCAGAGTGTTGTGACCCACAGGTTGAGAACCACTGGCCTCAACAAGCTGTGCTTTCTCTGATCATGCTACAGGCTGAGCACTTGGTGCTCACTGTCATACTAGGGGCTGAGGACAAGGCAGCGAACCCCTACACTAGAATCCTCGCATCTGAGCTGGGGATATGGCTCAGTAGGTAGTGTTTGCCTAGCATACTCTAAGCCTATGTTCCAGCCCCAGGACCACATTCCTAGCTTTGGTGGCAGAGGCCTGTCATCCCAGCACTTGGAAGACAGAGGCAGATATCAGGAGTTCAAGGGATAGCTGCATGTGAGGTTGCTGGACAGGCTGTGGTATGTGATTCCCCTCAAAAACAAACAGGGGCTGGAGAGAGGGCTCAGCAGGTAAGAGCACTTGCTGCTCTCAGAGGACCTGAGTTCAGTTCCAAAACCCACATAGTGGCTCAAAACTATCTGTAACTCCAATTGCAGGAGTTCTGATGCCTTCTGATCTCTATGGGCACCATCCATGCATGTGATATTCATACATACATACATGCATGCAAAACAGCCATACACATAAAATAACTTTTTAAGTTCATTAAATTAAAAAAAAAATTACATTTTACTGGGACTGTCTGCTTTGTGGAAAGCAGAGGAAAGAGGGTCAGCTAAAGGAGAGACCAGTGAGAAATGGATGGGACCCTGGTGTGGGGTGCGCCATGACATAGGGCGGGACTGCGGGACCACTCTGGACCACTGGAGGTGCAGGAGAGGGACGTGGGGCATACACTTAGGGCAGGAATAATCAAAATAAAATCTGGTTCGAATACAGAATTTGCCAACTAAACTTTCCCTGAAGGAAATCTTATTCACTTTTTGTAGTATGTGTGTGTGTACACACACATGCCAGGCTGTGGAAGTCAGAGGACACTGAAGAAGAAAGTTCTCCATCATGTGGATTGAACTCAGATTGCCACGTGTTATCTGCTGAGTCACCTTGACGCTGGAGAGTAACTCAGGTCCTTGAGCCTGCTAGGCATATCCTCTACTGCTGACCCTTACAGTACCATCCATCTTATGTAAGCATGTGCATTAATGTAAGCATGTGCATTGGTGTATGTATGTGCATTGGTGTATATATGTGCATTGGTGTAAGCATGTATATTGGTGTAAGCATATGCATTGGTGTATGCTTGTGCATTGGTATATGTATGTGCATTAATGTATGTATGTGCATCAGTGTGCCAGGTGATGGGTGCGTGTACATTCAAGTGGAAGCTAGAGGTCATAGTCAGGGCTTTTTCCTCAGTTGTTCTTCAAAAGTCACCCTATAGCCAGGCTACAGTAAACAGTCGGGGTGGTGGCACATACCTTTAGTCCCAGCACTAGGGAGGCAGAGGGAGGTGGATCTCTGCAAGCTCAAGGCCAGCCAGAAATATATAGTCAGACCCTTTCTCAAAAACAAACAAACAGGGCTGGAGAGATGGCTCAGAGGTTAAGAGCACTGACTGCTCTTCCAGAGGTCCTGAGTTCAATTCCCAGCAACCACATGGTGGCTCACAGCCACCTAATGAGATCTGGCTCCCTCTTCTGGTCATACATGCTGTATACATAATAAATAAATAAATCTTTAAAAAAAAAAAAAAAAAAAAAAAAAACAAACAAAAACCTCCTGGGATTAAAGGTATGAGCTACAAAGCCAGGACATATTCCACTGATTTTAAAAAAATATTATTTTATTATTTTTTATTTTAATAGGGCTAGAGAAATGGCTCAGAAGTTAAGAGCACTCTTCCAGATGACCTAGGTTTAGTTCCTAGCACCCATATAGTGGCTCACAACTGTTTCCTGCTCCAGGGGATCCCACACCTTCTTCTGGCCTCTGTGGGCACCATGCACTCATGTAATGCACAGACATGCATGTAGGCAAAACACCCATATATGAATAAATATTTTAAAATTAATTTTTTTTAAAGATTTATAGCCAGGCGGTGGTGGCGCACACCTTTAATCCCAGCACTCGGGAGGCATAGACAGGTGAATCTCTGTGAGTTCTGGCCTGCCTGATCTACAAGCGAGATCCAGGAAAGGCACCAAAACTACAGAGAAACCCTGTCCCGAAAAACCAAAAAAAACCAACAACAACAAAAAAGATTTATTTATTCATATATTTTATATATACACCAGAATAAGGAATCTGATCCCATTACAGATGGTTGTGAGCCACCATGTGGGTGCTGGGAATTGAACTCAGGTCCTCTGGAAGAACAATCAATGCCCTTAACCACTGAGTCATCTCTCCATCCCTTAAAATTAATTGTTTGACATTATGTTGGAGGGTATGAACTACCAGTGCATGGAGGTCACAGAATCACTTTGGAACCAGTTCTCCTCCTACCCTGTGGAAGGACCAAACTCAGGAAAGACTGACGGACACACAAGTGCCTCCTTACTAAGCCACCCCAACAGCCCCTAACTCATCTTTTTTTTTTTTTTTAAATAACCAACATGTACTTTAATTTCTTTTAAAAATTTTTATGTGTTGGGGCTGGAGAGATGGCTCAGTGTGGTTAAGAGCACTGGCTGCTCTTCCAAAGGACCTGGGTTCAATTCCCAGCACCCATATGGCAGCTCACAACTGTCTGTGACTCCAGTTCCAGGGGTCCTGACACATGCACATAAAATAAAAAAAAAAACTAAAAATAAAAATAAAAGATTTTTATGTGTATGGGTGTACTGCTTGAGGAGGCCAGAAGAGGTCATGGAATGCCCTGGAACTGGAGTTAGACTGTTCTGAGCCACCCTGTGGGTGCTGGGAATCCAACCCAGGTCCTCTGGAAGAGCAGCCAAAGCTCTAGACTCTCTAGCCCGATTTCCCCCCACCCACCCACCCACCCACACACAGAGTTTTTCTATGTAGCCCTAGCTGTCCTGGCACTCCCTCTGTAGACCAGGCTAGCCTTGAACTCACAGAGATCCACCTGCCTCTGCCTCCCGAGTGCAGGGACTAAAGGTGTGCGCCACCACCACTGCCCAGCTGTTTACTGTAGCCTGGCTCTAGGGTGACTTTTGAACAACTGAGGAAAAGCCCTGACCGTGACATCTGGCTTCCACCTGAATGTATATGTACATATTTTTTTATTTATTTGTTTAATTGATTTATTTACTTATTTGTTTTGAGGCAGTCTCTCACTAAACCTAGATCTTGATTGGCTAGCCAGCAAGACCACAAGATCTTCCCTCATCCCAGTATTGGGATGACAGGTTTGTGTCATTGTGCCTGGCTTTACACTGGGTGCTACTGACCCAAAGCAAGGTCCTTACACTTGTTTTAGACAGGGTCTCACTTTGGATGGCTATCCTGGGACTCAAGAGATCTGCCTGTCTCTGCCTCCTGAGTTCTGGGATGAAAGGTATGCACCATGGCCTTCATACTCACGCTTTTGCAACAGGCATTTACCAACTAAGCCATGGAGGGTCTCCATATATGCCCTGAGTCATATGGAGGGTCTCCATATATGCCCTGAGTGACAATTCTTCCTCCACTACGTCCAGCCTTATTTAAAAAACAAACAAACAAACAAACAAACAAACAAACACAGTTCCAGGTGGTCCAGGCTGACATCAACTCACTCTGTAGCTAAGAGTGGCCTTAAAGTCTTGATCCTCTTGCCTCCACATCCTAAGTGCTACTACCCTGGCTTTATGCAATGCTGGGATGGAAGCCCAGGACTTCATGCACGCTAGGCAAACAATCTACCAACTGAACTACATCCCCAGCTTCAATTTTTTTAAAGCCCCTTTAATCAGAAGGTGACCAAAGGGTTGTGACCCAACAGCTCACCTGGGTGACTTTCACACCCTGATCCAGCGCATACTGTATCAGCCCCGCAGCTGTATCATGGGACAGGGAGTTGAGGTTGTACTTGACCCTGTGGTTAGGGACAGAGCTTAGTCAACACCATCCCAGATGCAGAACCCAGCCAACCTGTGTTGGTTGCTTCCCACCACCCGCCCACGAAGGGGCCCCTCACCGCCCAAGCATGCTGGTAGAGATCAGGTTTGGAGACAGAATGTCCAAAGCCCAACCCACAAAGTCTCCGTCCTCCTCCATTTTCGCAAAGAGCCTCTCCCGCTCGTTCTCCGTCAAGGTCTTCGAGTCTGCGAAGAAAGTTAAAGAAAAGGGGAGCAGCTCGCTGGTTCTTTCGGTTCCTGCTTCCCCCTCCATCTCACCTGCTCTCCTGCACAGACCCCAGAACCCCGAGTGTAGACATTCAGCCCAGGCTTACCTGCCACTTTCAGAGCCTCCAGATCTGACAGGCGGGACAGGGGGCAGTAACAGATGGCGTAGACCATGGGGCCTTGGGAGAGAAATCAGATTTCTGAGAGCAGGGTTCCAACCAGTGAACATCTAAAAGCCGTCTGCCTTGTTCCATCACCACCACGGCCCAAGGACATCCCGCTATCACCCCCGGGTCCCAAGACCGTGCTTAATCCCCACTCCCATTCCCCTGCAACCTACACCCCTGGGGGCGCACCAAGCACCGGGCCCCGGCCCGCTTCATCCACGCCCAGGGCGCACGGGTCCTTGAGGCACACGGCAGGTACAGGTGAGCTCAGGCGACAGCGGCCCGTATTGTCCCTCTCCAGCTCGCTGAGATCCATGCCGTCTCAGCGACAGCCAACAGCTGTAGAAAATAAAACTGCAGGCGCAGGTCCCAGCGCGCGTTTTCCGCGAGTACAGTTGCCGCTCTCGGTGCCGACCAATCGGCGCGCAGGACCCGCCCCCGACGCACCGGCCGGCGTGGTCGTTTACGCACGCGACGCTGTCGCCCCTGCCGTACTCTCTTCTGGGAATTGTAGTCTTTGAGAGCTACCGCTAAGGGCGTGGTTTGTAGTCCAGGGTAGGCGGGGTCACTTTGCAAACTCCGCTCTGTTGCTGCCGGAGCCAGGCCCTCAGTGGCTGGTGTGTAAAGAGAAATAAAGAGAAAATTAAGATGCAGTTCAGTTCAGTTGACTGTTTTTTGTTTGTTTGCTTGAGACGATTTCTGATAAAGCCCGGACTGCCTCCCTCGAAGTTACTACGTGCACTAGGATGACCTTCTACTCATAAGTGGGGTTACCAGTCTACACTCAACTGACATTTTTTGAGACTTAATAGATGAAATATCAGCCGGGCGGTGGTGGCGCACGCCTTTAATCCCAGCACTCAGGAGGCAGAGACAGCCTGGTCTACAGCCTGAATTCCAGGACAGCCAGGGCTACACAGAGAAACCCTGTCTTGAAAAACAAACAAAATAACAAAAGATCAAATATCATTGCACTCTCAGAGGCTTGGTCTCACTGGGTCCTGGTCTGCCACCTGCCATCCAGGTTTGACATCTTGGTCTCCACACATTTTCCCCCCAGCAATTCACTGTGACTCCTTGGCTGGCCTTGAACTTACAGAGGATACATCTGCCTCTGCCTCCCCAGTGCCAACACACTGCACATTCTCCACATAGTCTATGTTCCTAGTACTAAGTGTCCCAGATTCAACAGGGCTCAGGCCTTCTGACTCAGATTTCCCAAAACCCCTCTGTTAACAGCTCTCAAAGACCCTGCTTCCTCCAGGACCTGCTCCATCATACCATCTTATTGAAGCCATGCCTTCTCTACCACTATCACAGATCCGGGCCCCAGCAGATTCCCAGTGAGGGTCTGCACACACCATGCAGCCTTCTTTCTCGCTTCCTTTCCTATCCCTCCTCCCTTCTCCTGCTCTCCGATATCTTGGGAACCCCACATCTCCTACTCCAACCACACTCCTCTACTGTTCTCTTCATCAATGGGATTCTGTCCTTTTGTGTGGAATCTTGTTTCTCATCAAAGTCCCGGTCCATCCTCTGAGTCCCAGTTCCTCTATCGTGTGCCTCTTCCGCACCACCATCTTCTCTTCAGCCCTTTCCTTTTCTTCTTTTGTTTTGAAGACAGGGCTTCGTGTAGCCTGAAATGGCCTGACCTTGCCATGTAGCCAAGGCTGATCTTGAACTCTTGACCCTCCTGCCTCTGTCACGAGCACCTGAGTCACAGGTATGCACCACCAACAGGGCTCACTCCCACCAACATTTCCTGCTTTCTCCCTGGCTTTCAAAAAGGCTCCTGGGTCCAAAGTCAGCTGCCTGCTCCCCCACCAGCCTAAAGCCTCAGACTTTGGGCCCAAGTACTCACCTCAGCCACTACCTCACATCTTGCCTCCCGGCCTCCCCTGGGTCTGCCAGCCAGTCCTCACTGGCTTTCCTGTGCCTCCTCTACTGCTCACCTCTGCTCAGGCCTGCCAGTCGCAGTCCATCGGTTTGCAAGATGAACAGTCCTGTTGCCTGCAGGGCCTCAGCTGTATCAGGTTCTCCCGGTCCATGAACACAGGGACCGGTGCTGTGCCCAGCACCTGACGGCTGCGTTCCTGTTTGCCCAGATCGCAGAAACAACGCCACTTTCCCCACGGGCCTAGGACTGAGTCTTCCACTACTGGAGATGGAGAGTGGACATGAAAACCCAGTTGGGGAAATTAACCCCCATACAGGGGACTTGTCCAGGAAGGGACAAAGATAAGGAACACCTGCTGTCTGAGGACTTTCCTGCCTCTGTGTGGGGTGACTAGGGAGAGCAATCCACCCCTGTCAAGCTGACACACACGTAGGAGCAGCCCACAGCTGCAAACTGACACCTCCAATCCATGCCAGCCTGCTCAGCTGGGAGTATGGACTCTCTGTCCTTCACACCTGACATCCAAAGTTGACTCTTGTCCTAAGGGACTACCCAGCAGGCCCACTGCCGCCTGACTGGAGGGGCTGACAGACGTAAGACAAATGACGTAATTGAAAGTACTTAAAGCCCCTGGTGCTGCGCTAACTTGTAGCAACAAAGTAATTTTTATGCTCAGGAGCAGCTACAACGTTGTTTTTTTGTTTTGTTTTGTTTTTCAGTATAGAGCTAAAGATAAGATTTAACCTAGGGCCTCACACACTCTGGTCAAGTGCTCTATCACCCCCAACCTACACCTTTACAGGACTCTTTTCCTTCCTTTCTTTTCTCCTTTCTTTAAAAAAACAAAACAAAACTAGAGTCTCATGTACTCCAAGCTGGCTTCCAATTCCTTTGGTAGCCAAAGATGACTCAAACTTCAGATCTCCTGACTCCAGCTCTCAAATGCTAGACTGCAGGTGTGGACTGCCACGGTGCATGGATTATGCAGTGTTGGGGAAGGAACTTCATGCATGCTGGGCCAGCGCTTCACCAAGTGAACCACTAGTGCGACCCAACCCTTGTCAGAACTTCCTCCTGTAAGACGAACTCATGAGGGCTGGTGCCTCATACCCTTCCTCAGCAGATCTCCACCAAACAGCAGCCAGCTCTCCCCATTCTCCGCTTAGGCCTTTTGGCCTCTGCACTTGTTCGCTCTTCCTGGGACACTGCCACCCAATCTTTGCAATTTTGCCTCTGCTAGTCATTCCGGCTATATTGGTTACCACCACCTTCACTGCATGGTTTGCTGACTGCTCAAGCTGACTGGCCAGTTTCCTTCTCTGTCTCCACCCTTCCTAGTACTAAGTTTATAGGTTGTTTTTGTCTCCTAGTGCCCATCTCCTGAACAGTGCTGAATCTAAGTGTCCATTACAATTATCAGATGACCAAAGAAGCTGCAGAGCAAAAAGTTCAGTAAAGTGAAACGAAACAAAACAAAAACAACTCACAGATAAGAAACCAACACACTCAGAGAAAAGTGGCCAGTCCCCGAGGACATGGCCTGTGCTGAACTGGGCAGAGTCAGCCCAGGAGGGTCTGTTTGTAGCCAGCTGGCCAAGTAAGGCTTTTGGGGGGACCTTTTTAAAACTTCACTCCCGCCACCGGCTAATTTACCCTTTTCTCGCTGCTGCCTCAGCAGCTCCCAGGTGTCGCCTTTGCCCTCCTGGCCAAAATACTGGTACTCCGGGCTGATCTGAGTAGGGGACACCAGACCCAGGAGCAGTAGAGGAGGCAGCAACAGAGCCAGCCGGCTCCGGGCCATGCCCGGACTCCAACCGACCTCAACGCACTCCGGGGACCCAGGCCCGCGCGGAGCCCACAGCACAGACAATCCCGGCCTCCGCAAGGGCAACCCATCCCACCCCACCCCTTGTGCAAGCGCGTGAACTCGTCTGCGCGCTCCCCCTCTGCAGGCGCAGTGGATCCGACCGCGAGCTGTCCCGCCCACCTCCCCCTGCCCTGCTGCGTGTGGTTTGGGCCGCGAATAAAAAGCTCCCGGGCCTAGGGCTCGCTTGGCTCTGAGATCTCTGTTCCCTGTGTCTTCTCGTGTCTGGTCGTCCGCGTGTCCGGCTCTTGCCCACGCAGGTATGGAAACCTAGGATGCACAGGAATGGGAGCAGTCCCATTGGTGTGGTTCTGGCCCTATCACGACCTCTTTGCTGGCGGTCTTTGTTTTCCATACTCTATGGTGGCCGCCTTTGTCCTTGCGGGTGATGGGGGTGGTGGGGGTGGTGGGGGTGGAGAAAAAATGCCAGAGCCCTGGCTTGCAGGCCTTATCGTCGAGCTCACAGCCCCTCGCTCTTGGCCTCGCCATCCCGTTCTGAAACTAAGGGCTCGCGTCCCTTCCCCCGCGCTTGGGCTGACTCGATAACCCGGGTGGCAGTGGTGACCCCCATCACTCGAGCCCTGTTTAGGGGCCGGGTTTCCTGAGGCCTTGCAGCCCTTGTTCTGGGACGGTGAGTATGAGTGCTGCTGCTTCCACCTCTCGGATCCAGTGTCTGGGCTCGGCCCCAAGAGTGACCTTGGGAGAGCCAGACAAAGGGTCTTTTGCTGCACTGACCAGCCTTGCGTGGATCTCTGCTTTCAGTCATGGCCTCTGGCAACGCGCACATCGGAAAGCCGGCTCCTGACTTCACGGCCACCGCGGTGGTGGACGGCGCCTTCAAGGAAGTCAAGCTTTCCGACTACAGAGGTGAAGCTGCCTGGGGGGACCAGGTGGGGCTAGGTCCCACATGTGAAAGGGCTGGAACTTAACTTCTCAATTCCGTTCTCCTCTTCCGTAGGGAAGTACGTGGTCCTCTTTTTCTACCCGCTGGACTTCACTTTCGTGTGCCCCACGGAGATCATCGCTTTTAGCAACCATGCTGAGGACTTCCGAAAGCTGGGCTGTGAGGTGCTCGGAGTGTCTGTGGACTCTCAGTTCACCCACCTGGCGTGGTATGGGGCTCCGCGGGCGCGCGGGGGAGGGGTGCAGAGAGGATGCAGGAAAGCCCAAACTAGGGGCTGAGCTGTGTCTTCCATTCCTTCATCTTAGAAAGAATGGAAACGATGACACCCAAGCCCTTACAGTGATGACAGTCATTAGCGTTTGGCAGCTAGTTGGAAGGTACAGGAAACTGCAGGTGTTTCGTGGCTTAGTTCTCAGGAGACAGGCGGCCTTGCCCTATTTCATGAAACGGGAAACTCTAGTTCTCAAAAGTGATGGGTTGATAGCAGAACAAGATGATGGTGGGAACTCCCCCCTCCTTTTTTTTTTTTTTTTTTTTTTTTCAGAACTAGGGGTCAGTTCAAGGTCTCATTGTTGCAAGGCAAGTGCCCTCCCATTGAGCTCTGTTTGTCCCTGCTGTTGGCTAATGAGAACTCTAATGTGCTTCTCTGCTGCAAGTTACTGCAGCCCCCAGGCACAAGTGAAGCTACTTGAAGATGAAGCTCTATCTGGGGCCATTCTCTTCCCAGCTGTGCTGCCTCCACCAGGGTGGGGTGGGTGGAGCTCCCAGCCTTGTTTTAAATCTTTATCTCTTGCTTCCAGCACCCCCACTCCAGCCCTTATCACACTGGAGGCCCGTGGGGGAGAATTCTGCTGTGCTGGACATCCTAAGGCCCCAACCTGTCTCTCTCACCCTCAGGATCAACACCCCACGGAAGGAGGGAGGCTTGGGCCCCCTGAACATTCCCCTGCTTGCTGATGTGACTAGAAGCTTGTCCCAGAGTTATGGCGTGTTGAAAACTGATGAGGGCATTGCCTACAGGTACAGCTGGGACCTCAGCCCAGCCCCAGGAGTCCCATCTCAAGGGCTAAAGGGACCACTGTGGCTAATGGGGGTGTGTATGTTTCCTTCCTGGCCCTGGTAGTGGGGGCCTCCAAGTTTCTCACTGTACATCCTCATGTCTTCAGGGGCCTCTTTATCATCGATGCCAAGGGTGTCCTTCGTCAGATCACAGTCAATGACCTACCGGTGGGACGCTCTGTGGATGAGGCTCTCCGCCTAGTCCAGGCCTTTCAGTATACAGATGAGCATGGGGAAGGTAAGTGAATATTCACAAATGGGGAGGCCCTCCTCAGCTCTCTGCCCAGCTTGCAGACATTAACTGTCTGCCTTAGCATCTTTGTGGATGGATGTTAAAGCCCCGTACAAGGGCTGAAGGATGGCGAGAGCACTTACTGCTTTTCCAGAGGACCAGGGTTGGATTCCCAGCACCCATGTGCTCATAGGCATCTATTACTCAGTCTCGGGGCATCTGATGCTCCCTTCTGGCCACCTCCTGCACCAAGCACACACATAGTGCACAGATAAACATGTATACAGGCAAAACAAACATATATATAATTTTTTTTTAAAGCCCCATACAAAATCCAGTTCTCTGCCTGCAAGGAGTGTCTAGGATGGGGCGGGGATTAGTATACATAGTATAAGAAGGTGAAGAGGGGGCTGGAGAGATGGCTCAGAGGTTAAGAGCACTGATTGCTCTTCCAGAGGTCCTGAGTTCAATTCCCAGCACCCACATGGTGGCTCACAACCATCTGTAATGAGATCTGGCACCCTCTTCTGTATACATAATAAATAAATAAATCTTTAAAAAAAAAAAAAAAAAAAAAAAAAAAAGAAGGTGAAGAGTTGGGAGCTGGTGGAGGTCTACAGAAGGCATTTGAGCTAGGTGTGCTAGGTCATGCCTGTCGTCCTAACGCTTGAAAGACTGAGACAGGATTGAAGCTAGCCTATGATACAGAATGAGACTTTTTCTTAAACAAAACAAAAACAAAAAGGTAAAAGAAACAGAAAAAAGTATATAGTGCATTAACAGGCTTTTCTACAGGATTTCAAGCTGGGAATTTGACTTAGTTGGTAGAGTGCTTGCCTGGCATTCACAAAGCCCTGAGTTCAATACCAGTGACAGACTCAAACTGGACATGAGGTATATACCTGTAATCCCAACACTTGGGAAGCTAAAGAAGAAAGATCAGAGTTTCAGGGTCATCTTTAGCTACCTAGTGAATTCAAGGCCAGCCTAAACTGCATGAGCACCTACCTCAAAAAGAAAAAAAAAATGGTATTTGAAAAGTGTCCCAAGTTAATCTTAGCTGGGTTAGAGTTACTCCCTCCATATATATATTTAAGAAAAGGTCTCAGTATGTATTCATATTGGCCTGGAGCTAGTTATGTCAACCAGTCTGGCCTTAAACTCAGAAATCTGCCTGCCTCTGCCTCCCCAGTGCTGGCATTAAAGGCACAAGATACCATACCTGCTTTAAAAAATTGTTTGTGCGTGAGTTCGTGTGTGTGAGGACTCAGGAGCATTCATTCAGTCTGAGGATTCCTGGAGACAGAATCAACTGAGTCAGCGAGGTGGGAAGTGGCTACGGCTTGTTTCCTCTGACCTTTCAGCATTTACCCCAATATCTGGCACCAGGTTTTTGTTATAAGACTATTTAGAGCTGGACGGTGGTGGTGCACGGCACGCCTTTAATCCCAGCACTCGGGAGGCAGAGGCAGGCGGATCTCTGTGAGTTCGAGACCAGCCTGGGCTACAGAGCGAGTTCTAGGAAAGGCTCCAAAGCTACACAGAGAAACCTTGTCTCGGAAAAACAAAAACAAAAAAAAAGAGCATTTGGGATTTGTGTGCAGATGTGTATGCATACTAGTGATCAAAGCCTCAAACATACTAGACAGTGCTCTTTCACTGAGCTGTACATCAGTCCAATCATAGCACCTCGTCGTCATATGGATGGGACAACTGACCCAGGTACAAAGCTTAGTAAGGGTAAGGCTGATAGAGTGAGTGAGTTGAAGGTTGAAGGAGAGGGGCATGGAGACATAGGCCTATAATCTCAGCACTTTGGAGGTGAAGCAGGAGGCCAGCTTGGGCTACAGAGTGAGACACTATTTTAAAATAAAAGGGCTAAGTGTGGTGGCACATGCCTGTAGGGCAGCAGAGGAAGGAGGATCAGTGCACGTTTGAGGCCAGCTTGATCTATGGAGAAAGTTGTAGACCAGCCAGAGTCCCCTTTAAAAAAAAAAAAAAAAAAAAAAAGACAACTGAGCTCCAGCTAGGTGTAGAACACCTGCGTGGTTTGCAAAAGGTCCAGGGATCAAACTCCATTACTTCAGCAGATAATAAAAAGAAAGAATTAGCAGCTGAGTGTGGTGATATACATCTGTGATCCCAGTAGTCAGCTGAGACAGGGCTGCCATGGGGTCAAGGCTGAAAAAAAAGTGCAGGACAAACAGAACAATAGAACAGAAAAATGTCAACTGGAAACCTGTCTGGACAAGGGCTTCTGGCCACGTGCAGCCTGGAACCCTGGCCCTTAGCTGCCAGCCTGTCTCTGTGCAGCCTAGGCTCTTGCGTGGCCGGTTTGTCCCTGACCTCTGGTGGAGCGGGGCCTCACGTGTTCACCCTTTTGTGTTTTTCTAGTCTGTCCTGCTGGCTGGAAGCCCGGCAGTGACACCATCAAGCCCAATGTGGATGACAGCAAGGAATACTTCTCCAAACACAACTGAGATGGCTTACATCAGTGAGCCTGAATTCTTGGATCTCGCCCCCACCTGGATGTCCTGTGCTGGCCAGAAAAGGCTAGATCTTCCTCCACGTTCTGTGGAGGGGCTGGAAGCTGGGCCAAGGCTTTCTCCTTCCCCACCCGGAACCTGGTGAATAGTGACCCCTGCACTGAGCCCACTCAGCTGGGCACAGGTCTATAGGAAACCAATAAAGTATTAGGGACAGTGGAAGGCTGTGTTGGTCTGCTGTTTAGCTGTTGACTACAAGCCCATCTTCACACTCTAGCCTGTGCAACTGACTCTGCAATTACTCCTACTCACCACAAGGTGGAGGCATTACCACATTCACTGCTTAGTACTCAGTTACTCCATGACCTGAGAGTGGAGAAACATTGAAACCTGTCTTTAAAAAAAACAACAACCAATAATAGGGCTGGAGAGATGGTTTAGCAGTTAAGAGCACTTGCTGCTCTTGCAGAGAACCCGGGTTCCATTTCCAGTACCTACATGGTGGTTTACAACCTTCCTTAACTCCATTCCAACCCTGTCTTCTAGTCCTCCAGCACAGGCATGCACATGCGTGCTTGTAGGCAGAAAATACACAGGCATAAAACAACACATCTTCTCAAACAATCACAACAGTGGTGGGCAGTTTACTTGTCCTGGAACCCGCCTCTGTAGACCAGTGCCCACATCTTGCCATCAGCCATAAAAATGCTACCTAACATCTGTGGTGGTCACTGGGTCTCCTCATTGGATGGTAATAAAAACTAAAATCAGATCACCATTCAGTTCAAGTATGTGAAGTCTAGGCTCTGACCCATTTCCATGTAAGATTTAGAGCCGGAGAGTGAGGCCAAGGTTCTGAGATCCAGCAGTGGGTATTGCTGGGAAGAGTATTTGCTTCCTGAGGTCAAGGGGTGAGGAGGGGTAGACTGGGAGACGGATGTTTCAGAGATTCCACTGAGCTGTATGTACGTCAGTCGCTGCTGTTCTGAGTTCCACTTTCATGTCACAAAACAAGGATGATCTGGTTGTTTTTATTATGTTTTTATTATGTTTATTATGTTATGTTCTCAAATGATACTTCAGCCTCAGCTGAGATTTTACACGTATATCTGAGTGTCTGCATTTGTCAATTCACTTCTGGAATTTTTTTGTTGTTTTCAAGGCAGGGTTTCTCTGTGTGGCCCTGGCTGTTCTGGAACTCGCTCTAGACCAGGCTGGCCTCAAACTCAGAGATCTGCCTGCCTCTGCCTCCTGAGTGCTGGAATTAAAGGCGTGTGCCACCATCGCCTGCCCCCCTTGGAATTTACCCCCCTCTTTTTCCACTCATGCTAGGGATGGAATCCAGGACCTCTTGAATGCCGTGTGCACACTCTACAACAGAGCCACACACTCAGCTACTCCCTGGAATGTAATGTGTCCTCAAAGCCCCTGCTTGGGCCTCCATTGACCTCATCCTCCCTACTGTGGTTCATCTCATTTCAGGTGCACTCTTGGGGTTCTTCAGATCCTCTTGCTTTGGCCACGAGAACAATCCAGTGCAGTCCTTCCCTCTGTCCCCAAGCTGTTTGCTCAGGGCCCCTTCGATGCCCAAGTCTGTTGCAAAGTTAACAGTGCATTCTGTAGATCAGTCTGCTCCCCCCCCCCCCCCCCCCCCGCCCCAGCAGGCACACTTGGAGTTGATAAGCTTCTTCCTAGTTCTCATCGCCATATTCAAATGTTTGCTTTCATTTTTATTTTATTTTATTGGTATTTTGAGACAGGGTTTCCTTGTGTAGCTCTGGCTGTCCTGGAACTTATTCTGTAGACCAGGCTGGCCTTGAACTCACAAAGATCTGCCTGCCTCTGCCTCCTGAGTGTTGGTATTAAAGGCGTGCCTCACCACTGGGGGGCACTTTCACTTCTAAAAAAATGTGTGTATGTGTGGTTTTGTGTGTATGAGAGTGCAGTGCCCGTGAAGGCCAGAAGAGGGCATTTCATCCCTTGGAGCTCGTGTTACAGGGGTTTGTGAGCCACCTAAGGCGGGTGCAAAGGAGCAAACTTACATGCTCTGGAATAGCAGTGGTACATGACCCAACTGCTGAGCCATCTCTCCAGCCCTTCTTTCTTTTTCCTTGTTTTAAAAAGTATTTGTGTGTGTGCGTGAGCGTATGTGTGTGCATGCACACGGGTATGTAAAGGTGAGTGCTTCTTCTTCTTGGGTCCAGGGATCAGACTAAGGTACTCATGCTTGGCGGCAAGCATGAGTTGATCCATCTCGTCTCACCTACCCCTATTTGCTTTCTCTCTCCCTCTCTCTCTCTCTCTCTCTCTCTCTCTCTCTCTCTCCCCCCCTCCTCCTCTCTCCCTCCCTATCTCTCTATCTCTATCTCTATCTGTAATGTGGTCCAAGCTGTCTCTGAGGGTTTTGTTTGGTTGGGGTCAGGTTCTTTTTCGGTTTTGTTTGGTTTTGTTTTGTTGGAGGTAGGGGATGAGACAGGGTTTCTCTGTGTAGCCCTGGCTGCCCTGGAACTCACTCTGTAGACCAGGCTGGCCTCGAACTCAGAGATCCGCCTTGCTATGTAGCCCAGACTGGCTTGAGGGCCAGCCACTCTACTACTTAATTATTCCTTGGTTCCACCCGAGTAGTTTGGTGTTCTTCTTCACGCTGGGGTCTTCCAGCTTCAAGGCCAGGGAGATCCCACCAGCAACCAGCAGCTTTGAACTTGTCTAGGTGCTGGGGAGCGGCCGGCAGGCACGGAGGCTGTGGCGGCGCCCAGCGGCCCAAACAACTGCCCGGACAGGACCAGACCTGGCAGAGCACAGCTTCTGGCCTGGCGTACGGGAGGGGACACCGGCAGGCGGGCGCCGCCCTTCCTGGCGGGAGCTGCCCTGACGGCGTCCGAAAGACACCGAGGCCGCAGTTAGGCTCCTCCGGGGTCAGATCCGATGGAGGGGGCGTGGGCGCGGCCGGGCTCCGGCGCCAGCCTGTTGAAAGCCGCTCGGGTGGCTCCCGGGGCGCAGGGGAGCGCAGCCCTCCCGCCGCGGGCGCCCTGGACCCGGGCCTGGGGCTTTCCGCGCCCGGAGAGCCGCCTGCCCGGGAAAATCCCGGCCCCCTTCCCGGCGCCGCGGCCCTGCCCGGCAGAGCGGGGGGAGGGGATTCCCGGAATCTGCCCGGAGACCGCGCTGACGTCACTGAGCAGAATAGGCCCATATATGGGCAGCGCTTCCGCAGCGTCAGCGGGGAAAGCCCCGGCGCGCCGAGCGAGCGGGGCGGGGCTTACACATTCCGCGTTCTGTCCCGGGCGGCTTCTTCCCGGCCGCTGCCCCCTGCCCAGCGTCGGGTGCCAGGACTCGGGATGAGAGGTCTGGGTGCTTGTACTGGGCCCTAAGATACCTGAAAGGAGCGAGCTCCACGGGCTGGGGGCAGCCCGATCTCCTCCCGCCACCCGCCCAGCTTGGAAGAAAAAGACCACAGAAATTAATAAAGACCATTTTTTTTTTTACTTAAATAGATTCAATAAAAAGTCAAACACACACACAAACACATCTCAAAATAGACTCTAGACACGAAGTGCGTGTTTCTTCTCCACAGTACTGTGCAGAGGGGGAGGGCAGGGGGCGGAGGTCCCTCCCTAGTGTCCCGGCAGGCTGAGTACCAGGCGGCGGGGCCAGCTCCGCCGCGATAGCCCCCTTCTCCCTCCCTGTTAAATACACAAATATATTATATTCAATATGAATTCGGTCTCTTCCCAGAAAAAAAAAAAAAACATACAAAATACGCTGGAAGGGGAGCCATGTAAACGTCGGGGTGGAAGGACTGGGCGCAGGCGGGCGAGCCGGAGTCCAGTGTGTATGCGGCGCCCAGGCCTCGGGGCGGGTGCCCGTCGCCTGCCCCCCTCACCCCAGTGGGGGGCGAGCGCCCAGCCTTCCAGGCGGGGGGTGTCCGTACGGAGCGAGGGGGGCGCTCAGAAGGCGTGTCCTTTGACCCCCAGCAGCAGCTGGCAGCCGTTGCTGACGTGGGTCATGACCTTCTGCTTGAGCTGGGCCACTTGCTCCCGTAGGAGGCCCGCGGTACTCGACAGCCCCGCGTTCTCAGCCTTGAGTGTCTTCACCTTGTCCTCCAGGCGCGCGATGCGCTCCAGCTTCCGCTTCCGGCACTTGGTGGCCGCCAGCCTGTTCCGCAGCCGCTTTCGCTCCACTTTGATGCGCTCCTGGTCTTCCATGTTGATGGGGGACACCGGCGGCGTGGCGTCGCGGCTGCGTGCCTCTGGCACGGTCTGCGGTTCCTCTTTAAAGGCGGAGGCGCCGCGACCCAAGCCCAGCTGCGCCGGGTGGCCGCCCGCAAAGGGTGGTGCATGTGGGAGGTAGCTGATGGTGGCCGTCGGGTACGAGCTCCCAGTCCCGACAGCGGCCCCGGCGCCTCCAGAGGGTGCAGAGGCTGGGGAATAACTGCTGAGGTTGGTGTAGACGGGAGGCGGCTCTGGACCAGCGTAGACGCCCCCTGGCCCGGCCTGGGGACCCCCGCTGGCGCCCAGGGACACGTTGGGGGGCGTCACGTGGTTCATCTTGTGCAGGTCGTCCAGGGCTTTGACAAAGCCGTCCGCGAAGCCCTCCTGCTCCTCGGTGACGCCGCCTCCTGTACCTCCACTGCTGCCACCCCCACGGGGGTAAAAGTACTGTCCCGGAGGCGTGGGCGTCGTCGTGATCACGCCGTTGCTGTTGGGGACGATCAAACGCTCCAGTTCCGTGGAGGCGAGCTTCAGAGACGCGCCTGTGTCTGATCCCTGACCCGAAAAGTAGCTGCCTGCCCCACTGCCCTCTGGGCCTGGGCCGCGCGCCCCAGGGCCCTTGAGACCCCGATAGGGATCCGCCAGGTTGAGCGCCAAGGTGGGTTTCAGGAGTTTGTAGTCGTGTAGAGACAGACTGCCAGGGGTCCGACCGTATCCCGCCGCTGTGTATGAGTCGTCGTGATAGAAAGGCTGTTCCATTTTCGTGCACATCCGGGCGGTCTGGGAGAGGTCCCCCTGAAGGGCCGCCCTGGGCCTCGCTGCGGCGAGCGGCGGGCTGTCCTCGGCTGCGGCGGGACCCGGTGTCCGGTCGCGCGTCCTCGGCAACTGGAGACGGTCGGCAGCGGCCAGTTGGCAGCTGTGCGTAAAAGCGCTGCCGGGCTTCCGGACCTCGTCTCTCCCTCCGTGGTGCGCCCGCTTTCTCGGCGTCGCTTCCTTCAGTTACCCGCTCCCAGCAGGATCCAAAGCCGGCCCGGCCACCCTCAAGGTCCCCACCGCGCTGCCCCAGCCCCAAGCTTTTATACTGAATTTGTCAGCTGCGGAAGTGCGCCCTGATTGGCCGACACCGGAGCCGGGCCCCCGCGGCCCCCTCCTAGAGCGTGGGGAAGGGGAGGAGGCGGCTCGCGTCACTGTCAGGAAGCGCGTGTCCTTGTAAACAGCGGCCACGAGCCGGGTGGCTCTGCGCGGCTGCAGGGGGAGGGGCTGCAGGGATGGAGCCATTCAAGCAAAGGGATGTTGAGGGACTGAGGCACACAGGGTTAGGACTGCGGGAGTCCACCTAGGTGAATATGAGAGCTTGGTACACAGCAGGTGAGGTAGGGGGTGCCTCGGGATATACCCGGAAAAGTCTCGGGGGACCCGGAGTACCTGTAGCTTGAGAACTGACAATACACTAGAAGACCCCAGCAAGCAGGGTAGGGACAAATCGGGAGGAATTTGTTAACATTTGACCCAGGGATTAACTGGAGGTCCCAGGTACAAAGGGCTTGAAGGACTAGAATTGTCACAGGTGGGAGAAAGGAGTAAGGCAGCGAAGCTCAGGTACATATAGTGTAAGTAATAAGTAGGGGTCCTAGAGGACATAGATGAGTCTGAGGATTCTCCTACAAGTGGGAAGGGATTGTGGGGAGGGCAATGTAGATATGCAGAAGGTGAGCAAGGGTCCTCAGTACACTGTGGTAGAAGAGGTGGAGGATGGGAACATGTCTACCAAAGGTTGGGGTCACTGTGGCTACTTGCAGAATTCTGATGGAGAGTTAGAAGGGTCAGGGCACAGCTTCTGAGCTTTAAGGGCGATGACAGTAGGGTAACTGAGATCTGCCTGAGAAGATGACTCGGAGGATCCCAGAGACAAGGGACTTGGACGAATGGGGCTGTACCTCGTGGGTGGTCCCTGGGCACCTGCATACCCTGTACCCCAAGCCCAAAGCCCTCCCTTAGTCACCCTGGGCTCGCCCGATACCCTGTCAGCTCTTGGAGAGCCGACGGGGCGGGATAGCTGGGGCGCGGTCGCCCAACCCCACTCCCTTCCTTAGAAACAGGCTAGGGAAAGAGAGCCGAGGCAGGAAGTGTGGCAACAGCCCCGAGGGGGAAAGAGCCCGGCCCTGTCTCGTCATTCTGATCATACAGGACGGTGCACCCTGCCCTGGGCCCTGCCAAATTCTGCTCCTGGGAAGAGGAACCCCGGCAAGCGACCCCCAGGAAGCCACAGCCCAGCTACAAACGACTGTCTGCTCCCCCTCATCTAATAATGGTTCAGCCTGCAACCTCCGGCGACTACTAAGCCTGGCAGCCCGAGGACTGTTCCATTGACCCTCTGGAGGGGGATGCAGCCTGGGAGCGGGGCCTCATCACCAAGGCAACAGGCCGGAGTCCGCCGAACTGGATTGGGGGCGGGGCAACCCCCTGAATTTCTCCCCAGCATCCATATTAGGGCACAGGAAGAGGTGGGACCAGTGCAGTCTTGGGGCGGAGAGCAAGGAGCCAGGAACCCAGGGTAGCTGCCAGGTCCCAGGGCGCGCCCGGGCCCCCGGACGGCTAGTCCGGACCAGCCTCGACCGCCACCCCCGGGGGCCCCCCGGCGGCCTGGCCCAGCCCCGCGGAACAGCTCTGGGGCTGAGTCCTGTCCCGCCCGGCCGGCTCGGACCCAGCTTGGCAGGTCCCCGCCTGCCCGCGGGCCTGGGTCGGACTTTGCCCCCGGCCCGTCAGGGCGCGGAGGGGGCGGGATGATGCCTTAAGGCATCCCCGGCGCCTGGGCAGGCTGGTACAGGGCTGCCTCCTCCCCTGGGTATGTGCCCTTCCCTTCTGCCAGAAGGTCTAGGGTCCCCTTTCCCTACCCCATATCTTTGAAGTCTGGTTACTTTTCTTTCCTACTTTGATTTCATTTGGGGGTGAGTGAGGTACCTTCCACTACACAGTACCTAAAAGGAGGTCACCTCCCTTGCTAAGGCGTCTCCCTCATCTGAGGACCTTCTTTCCACTCAAGTCCGAGGGCGAAAACCTCAAAGGGAGAAAATGGAAGAACTCACAGCCCCTTCTCCAGGACGGGCAAGGTGGCATTTAAGTAGCAAGGTTCCCAGTTAGACACGTGGAACTTCCAAGTAGTCTGGGAGCCACCAGAGAAAGGGGTGAGTCCCATCTCTTACTTTTTCCCAGGCTCGGTCTCTGGTAAGATAGGAGGCTTCTTTAGAGAGAAGCTTAAGGACAGGGGTTAAGTAGTAGACTCAGCTCACCTGGTGTGGGACAGCGGAGGAAATCGAGAAGCAAAGAGAAACATCTGTGAAGGGGGAGGGACGTCCTTCAGAGCAGGGGCATTGGAGAAGAAGGCGCTGGGGACATCCCAGGCTTTGGAGGATCCTTGTGACCCTTAAGTGCTCCCTCTCATCTTGCCCTTGCTTGAACAGCTCCCCTCCCCCACCACAGTCTCAAGGGAGATTCCAGAAGCCGCTGAGTCTGCGGGCGTGCTGCCAGGCCTGTGTCTCCTGCCCATGCTAATAACTGCAGCTGACATGTGGCCTGGCCTGAGGGGGTGCTGGCCGCAGCGTTTGGGGGCAGGGCAGGACGGAGGGCAACATGTTGGGAAGCCAACCTGCCTGTCCCACTGGCCAGGAGGCCACACTGACTCACCCATGCCACAGCTGAAGCTGGCTAGGCCAAAGGGAAGTCCTGGAGAGAGGCCAGGTCTACCCAAAGAGGGTCGAAAGGGAAGACAAGAGTGGGTGGCTGGGGGCAAGGAGGCAGGACAAGGGGAGACACCCAGAGAGACAGATGGGGCCAGGTTAGTCTTCTGTAGACATGGAGACTGGGAGATACTTAAGACAGGCAGACAGACTGTCTGAGAAATAGTAATTATTATTTTAATAGCTAACACTTATCTGGCTCTTACCATGGACCAGACACTGTTCTAAAGTGGCTTACATAAAGGTCATTGGCTCCTTCCAATGATCCAGGCAATTGCATGCTGTATGAGTTTCCATTTAACATATGAGAAACTGAGGCACAGGACATGAAGGGCCTTTAATAATGTCTCAGAGCTAGAAGGACTAGAATCGGTATACAGTCTGTATGG
This sequence comes from Peromyscus eremicus, assembly GCF_949786415.1. Taxonomy (NCBI): domain Eukaryota; kingdom Metazoa; phylum Chordata; class Mammalia; order Rodentia; family Cricetidae; genus Peromyscus; species Peromyscus eremicus. Next base: position 125,566,416 of record NC_081420.1, read on the forward strand.
AATCAGAGCTGGCTGCCTCCTGAACACTGCTATGCTGTAGGTGGGCATTTATGGAGAACCAGCAACATACAAAGCTCTGGTGGACTTTTTGCAAAGGGTCTATCTGTTTTTCCTCAGTGGGAGAAGTAGAGCTGGGCACAGAAAGGTAATATGGCAACTATGCCAGAGTGGGGTCTTCCTTCCTACTCTTTGTATAGGCGTTTGAGCAACGGGTGGGGAAGAGGCCGACCAGGGAGGGCAGGGCTGGCTAAGCTGGTACAGCCGGTTCCAGGCCCCTACCATTCTCACTCTTGTGGCCTGGGCACCACCTCCTCAAGTCGCCCTGCTGGCGCCAGGCCTGCCCATCGTGGAGGGTGTGACATAGCCCCCTCCCCCACACTGCCTGGGCTGCAGATCAGCACCAGGCTGGCCCAGGTTTCCCCATACCCCAGGGCCTGGACCAGGGGCTACCACTCAGGATAAGGAGGAAGTTCACCCCCACCCACCCACAGTCTCTCTGGGGCTTTTGGCCTTGGCACCAGGGACTTCTCCTTCTTATAAATAGTTTGGTGACCGTTCTCCTCCCTGGCCCCACTGACCGGTGCCAGGGTTGCCACCAGGAAACTGGGCTGGGGGCTGCCTGTGAGTCAGCCAGTGGGCAGGCTGGGGCGGGAGCCCGCAAGTCACAGCACCCAGTCTCCTTGTCCCTGCCCCTGGGTGTGGACTGGTGGCTGGGCCAGAAGAAGCTAAGAATCCGTCCCAGAGGTCTCCATCTTGGAAGACGGCCAGCCACCTCCTTCCCCTATTCTGCGGTTTTAGGGGTCCATTGCCCCTCATCTGGACAGGAAGTTGCTGGGGTTTCTTGGAAATAAGCTCTATCCTCACACTGATTCAACTGGGCCCAGAGGGAGTTTCCCACACAGCTGCCAAAGACTTGGGGGCCTGAGCTCCACGGTGTCCCCTCTAAAAGAGATATCAGTAGAAAACAACTGATCCCGCTTGGCAGGGGAAGCTGGAGACCAGCCGGGAAGTAGGGGTGATGTTGGGAGAGGAAGTGCCAGGATCTCTGGGCCCCACAGAACCTCAGCAAAGGGTGTGTGAGGGGGTGCAAGTGTGGTTGGCCTGTTAGGGCCTGTGTGAGTGCATGAGGCCTGCTCAGGGCTTCTGTCTGCATGTTGGTCCAACCCTGCAGGGGGTGTGGGCCTATTTGTGAGAGTTCAGTTCTGCTTTGTGTGGATGGGGTGAGGGTGAGGTGTGTGTGTGTGTGTGTGTGTGTGTGTGTGTGTGTTCTATCAGATGGGTGATCTATGGCTCAATTCTGGGCATACACATGGCTAACATTTGTATCTGGTTTGTATGTATGAAGCATCTGTGTTTGCATGTGGTATATGGCTAGTCTCTGGGTTTATGTGTGTAACCTGTAACTGCTCACCCCCACCACACACACACACATATAGACCAGCCATGGCTATACATACATTCCAAACACAGACAGGGGCGGGAGGGAGAAGAGGAGGCACACTTCATGTCTGTTTTTGTGGTTTATATGTACCTCTGAGAGAGAAAGAGAAGCCTAGTTGGTCTGTATGGTGTGTGTGTGTGTGTGTGTGTGTGTGTGTGAGAGAGAGAGAGAGAGAGAGAGAGAGAAAGATGTGGTCTGGCTGGCTGTATGTGTACGTGAGAGAGCATGAGCTCTGTGTGGTTCACGAGCAGTCTGTGTCACCAGCTTCTGTCGGGGTTCTCCATGCTCATGTGTTCATAGATGCTGGGCTGTGGCTTGTAGAAACAAGCCTCTGCATTAGGTATTATTGTCTGTCCAGACTGCATTTGAGAATGTGTCTATCTGTACCCTCCTGTGTTAGGGACTGTAGCTGGACATGGTGGCACAGGCCTTGAATCCCAGCACTCAGAAGTCAGAGGCAGACAGACCTCTGTGAGTTCAGCTGGGTCTACAAATTGAATTCCAGGCTAACCAGGGCTACACAGTGAGACCCTGTCTCAAAAAAATAAAAAGCAAAATTCAAGATGACTGTGTGTAAGTCTTCATCTTCAAATGTATGTGCCACAATTATGTTGGTAGGTAGGTGCCTGAGGCACTCTGAAATGGTATGTAGGTGACTGTGAGGCCTCTGTCCATCTGTCTGTCGAAGTCTGTTTGTCTCTCCCGTTTCTGTAGAGTAACAATATTACTTGTGCATGTGGCCTAGAGGCTCTCCGTTTGCTTCTGTCCTTTCTGGGAATGTCAAACCACAAATGTGCACTTGTGTGTGCTGATATCCAGCCTGTGTGCAGAGCTGTGTTATCTGGGTCACACCTATCCTGACTGCGAGCTTTGTGTGAAGTTCTGGGGACTGAATTCACTGCCTCCTACTCATGCTTACTAGACCACTGAGCCACATCCCCAACCCGTCTGCTTTTGATCTGTGCCTGCCTTTGTGTGTTCTCTCTCTCCCCTCTACCACTGAATACATCTCCAGAGTCTTTGTTTTTGACTTGGCTATCACTGTATGGGCCACTGCTGGGTGTCTTAACCAGATGGATGTCTGCTTTCCCCGTCTGTCCCTGACTAGATGTCTTAGTGGGTCACAGAGGTTTGTTCCTCTGGACTGGCTGAGGGTGACCGCGTATTTGTGTACATTCTTGCAGAGCACCCCCACTTCTCCCCCCTCCCCCGCAGTCTGGCCACCCTGGGCCATGTTTATTCTGCCCCCAGCCTATGTCTGCCCTGCCCTGGGAGTGGCTGACCCTCTTGTCTGTCCAGCTAGCCAGCCACAGGATGTTCCCGAGACGTTGTTTCCGGCCACCCGCAGGTCAGGACCCAGGCGTCCAGGGTGGCGGGGGTGGGGCTTTATCGTGTGTGTGTGTGTGTGGGGGTCCTTGTCAGGGCATGAGAATGAGGGTGGGGGGCGGGGAAGGGACTAGACCAACAGGTTCCGCCTCATTCCTGCCCCGCCTCTCACTTCCTGGGTGCCAGCCCGGGGCAGGGGTGGACAGAATGAACCCCATGGCCTCAAGAGTGCGTGGGTGGAGCATGGAGTAGGTGTTTTCTGCTGGGCACCTGGACACCCAGGTCTGAGACACTCCTCCCTAGCTCTGAATTCGGAGCGTCCCATCTATTATTCATCTAATCAGCACAACTACTCAACGAGCTGGACATAATTTTCAAATGGGGAAACAAGTGAGGGAAGAGACAGGATTTGAACGGAACCGAACTCCGCACGCAGCTACTGCTTCCAAAGACCCACAGGCAGCTAAGCAGCCACCTTCCCCCTCTATGCGAGGCGTCTGTGGGGTGCAGAAGGAGCCCCAGTCCCCGTGAGGCCAAGCTTTCAAGGGGGTACCCGCTTGCTCTGAGTCAAAAAAGCCCCTGGATGAAATGAATAAGAAAACGATTTTAACCGTTTCATTGCCACGATAGGCTCTGGCAAAACTTCCTGTGGGCTGGTGGGTGGGGGCACCGGGTTCCCGGAGCCAGGCCGGGGGAGGCTCTGTTAATTCAGGGATGGGGGAAGTGCCCCCAATGAATTTCGCAATGGTCAATGAAAAGGGACGCCAGCCTGGCCTCCAGTCATCTGAGGGGTAGCCCCCTCACTCGAGGTCTTCAGAATTTGATTCCTAGTCCTGGATGCCGGGGGTGGGGGTCCCAAAGTCCCCTCCTCAGGGATCTGAGTCATACACAGGGAAAGCCGCGAGGCATGAGTCACCCAGGCAGAGCAAGGCGAGTGAGGTCGAGTGCGGCCTGGAGACCCCAGGGCTGATTTGAGTCACGCACGCCCTGGCCCTGCTGACCCCCAGCCCCGCGGTGCAGAGATCAGGAGCGGGAAGCACATGGTCGGAGGGAGGAAGGGTAGAGCGGGAGGAAGCTAGCGCCAGGCTGATCCAGGAAGCTGTTTCCATGGCAACGGGGGGGGGCTGTCTCAGCTCTCCGGAGGAAGGTCTTCCCAGCAGGGACTGCCCCGCCCAGCGAGCTGGGGAAGCACCCGTTCGTTCGGCCTTGGGGCCCCGAGTTTCAGATCGGGCAGGAAGGGGTTAACGGCAGTCCCCTCGGAGTTTCACCTGCGCTCCAAAGTCTCTGGTTCCGCAGCACTGGCCCCCGCGCGCTCCCGCACGCGTACAGCCACCCCACCCTCGGCTTGCACTTGCACGCACAACCGCGTCGGGCTCCACGCACGCAGTGAACTCCGTCGTGTCTCACGTCATGAACGACGCACGCGCCCCCGCAGTGCGGGGTGGAGTCCTCCCCGGGGCGGGGGGGGGGGGGGAGTTGCGGATAGCGACAGTGGTGCGCATGTCGCTGCCTCCACTGACTTGGCTGTGTGATGTGACTCTGACACCCTCATCCACACACAAGGTCACAGAACTCTGACCCACAGTGTCACACGGACACAGGATACACCTGCTGCACTCTAGCAGAAACCCCTGTTCAGGCAGCCCTGCGAACACGGACAGAATCACACAGGCTCACAGGGACTTACACCTAGAAGCAGTTTCTCAGCACGTCGGCCATAACCATATGCACACACAGAAGTTTATATATGCCACACCATTGAGGCAAAGTATAACAGCCTCTGTCATCTGGGATTTGGACTGTCCCACAAGCACCCCTCACATGGAAATTATGGCTGAGACACATGGTAGAGACAGCCATGTCATCACCGAGTTATCACAGGTGACATACACAGATACTTTGATTGTTAAAGCCCGGACTCATGATGAGGGCACATTATTCACAGAAAAACAAGAGTTGGAAACAAGTGGAGTGTCTAATAAAATAATGGCATTTCTCAGAAACATGGATTCTACTGACTTGTGGAGCAAGAAGAGCAGTAGAATATGGTTACAGACATAGATCCTAACACCAACCCGAGGCACCAACCTGTCCTCACACAAAGAATAACAGACACAGACCCAAAAGAAGCCTCACACTGAGAAGCCTGTAGCTGGCAGACCAGGAAGACAGAGTCCGAACAGAACAGTGGTGTGGACTCTGTTTGGACCATGCAGAGAAATACAAGGGAGTGTGAATGAGGCTCCCTGGTACCCCTAAACTTGAATTTTTGTGTGTTTGGAGACAGGGTCTCACTCTGTAGCCCTGGCTGATCTCACTCTGTAGTCCTGAAACTTGTTAAGGAGGTCAGTCTAGCCTTGAACTCAGAAATCCACCTGCCTTTGCCTTTCTTGTGCTGGGATTAAAGGTCTAAGCCACCAAGGCTGGCTAACTATAATCTTTGGTTTGTTGTTTTTGAGACAGGGTCTTACTATGTAGACCAGCTGGGCTTGAACTCATAGATACCTACTTCCTTCCTTCTGAGTGCTGGATTAAAAAGGCTTACACCAAGCTGACCTGGGTTTACTGTGTGTTTTATGAGTGTCTTACAAAGTCCAGACTCACCTCCAACTTGCCTCGAACTTGCAAATATTACATGTACACCCACCACTCACTCCTAGCTTTTTTTAATTTTCAAGTTTCTATTTTAGATTTTTTAAAAATATTTTTTATTTTATTTTATTTTATTTATTTATTTATTTATTTATTTATTTATTTATTTATTTATTTATTTATTTATTTATTTTTGAGACAGGGTTTCTCTGTGGGGCTTTGGAGCCTGTCCTGGATCTCACTCTGTAGCCCAGGCTGGCCTCGAACTCACAGAGGTCTGCCAGCCTCTGCCTCCCGAGTGCTGGGATTAAAGGTGTGCGCCACCACTGCCCATCTTCTTTTTAAAATTTTTATGAGTATGAGTGTTGGCCTATGCATGTATGTGCACCAAGTATGTGCCTAAGTATGTCAAATCTCCTGGTACTGAAGTTATGGATGGTTATGAGCCACATGAACCAAACTGGGTCCTTAGAAGGAGCAACAAGTGATGTTACCTTGCTGAGCCATCTCCAGCCCCAACACCCATCTTCTAAACTTGTGTGTTATGCGGAAATTGATGCCCTGAACTTCCTGACAGCCATCAAATCACATACACATACTCAGTTGTACAAACTCCACGATCCCAAGGCACAGGTGGAGGCTAACCCAATCATAAACCCACCACCTCACACCTACACAGATATGAGCACATTTCCCTTGACTTAGGAACACAAAATGGTGGGGTGGGAGCAAGATAGGCTCCTGCAGAACAGGAGTAATTGAGTGCAGAAAGACTGTGTCAGTGTTCCCATGGTAATGGTAAATGGAATTCACACAAAGGGTTTTCCATATCCAATGGGGAGGGGGAGGGAGTGGTGTCCTCTGGTTGTAGAAGCCAGGGTCTCCATCCCAGCTGTGATGACTGGATCAATGTCCAGATGTGCAGGCTGAAGGGGATGGGCTGGGGTCCAGCTGTGGCCTTGGGGAGAGGTTGAGTCACTCACTTCCCAGCAGTACAACCCAGGCTGGGCCCAGCTGTCCTTGAAAACAAGGAGGAGGAGGTGGGGTCCCCAAACCAGCTAGAGGTTACTGATCCAAACTTGCAGAGCGGGGCCTCCTGGTTCCTACAAGTGGGGGGCCTTCAGACCTCTGCAAACTTGGAGGTTCACCATATCTAAAATGTGCTGCCATCCTTCTAAATATGAGGTCAGTCCCAAAGGAAAGGCTGTGGCTCCTTTTACAGAATTAAAGGTACTTATGTCCACAGCATGGCTCCTTGGTTGTAAAAACAGACAGCAAGGCTTCCCAGCTGCAGACATCACAGCCCTCCTTTTCTTCCCTGTAAAAGGTGGGACTCCCTGCTGACCCAAGAGAAAGGTTATAGCTCCTTCCCTAACAGAGAATGAAGTACCTTCGTTTATTTTTTTGTTTATGTATTTACTTACTTATTTTGAGATAGGGGCTCTCTATGTGGCCCTTATATGGACCTTGACACAGTAATCATTTGCCTCTGCCTCCAGAATGCTGGGATTACAGGTAGGCACCATCCCACTCAGCTTCTAATCTTCATTTAAATATTTAAATTTTACTTATTATTATTATTATTATTATTATTATTATTATTATTATTAGTTTGTTTCTTCCAGACAGGGTTTCTCTGCTTAGCCCTGGATGTCCTGGAATTCTCTCTGTAGACCAGGCTGGCCTCGAATTCAGAGATCCACTGGCCTCTGCTCCCTAGCTTCATTTAAGTCTTGACTTCCTGAACATCTAGGATGCCTATAACATCAAACCAACTTTGGAACAATTAAGTCACCCTCCCAACAGGGCAGTGATGGTGCACACCTTTGATCCCAGCACTCAGGAGTCAGAGGCAGGTGGATCACTGTGAGTTTGAGGTCAGCCTGGTCTACAGAGTGAGTTCTGGAGCAGCTAGAATTGTTACACAGAGAAACCCTGTTTCAAAAAACCAAAAAATAAAAAATAAATAAAAAATGAATAGAAAAGCCAAATACATAAATAAATAGTAAGTCATCCTCCCATACATAAATATCTGGATTCTCAGATTTCTTCTAAACTTCAAAATCCCTGCAACTCTTCACTCCAAATTTTTGTGTCCCAGATGTTAGCCACACATTCTTGTAATAGTCATGGCTCCTGGCTGTGGGGTGTGTGTGTGTGTGTGTGTTGGATAGCATAGCTTTGTTTCTGTTTTGAGGTATCAACTCCTCTGGTGGATGTAGGATGGGGGAGCCAGCAGCAGCTCCCATGCCCACGGGAAGCCAGTCCAGTCCTAAAGCAAGTTCCTCTCTATCCCTCTGCACAGGTTCCCAGAGACTGGAGTCTGGAAAACAAGACATGAGGGGTTGTGGAAGTGTGAATCAGCCTCCAAGCTCTCTGGTGTGTGCAGCTGAGAGTTTGAGTGGGTTGTAATCGAGTGTCTGAGGTAGAATGACAATTCTCTTGTAAGACTGAGGGCGGGAGGCTGATGTCACTGGGCTCACCCCACTGGGACAGGGTCGCTGGATGCTCAATACGCTGAATCCGGGGGCTCAACATCCCCCCCATCCCCGGCTCCCCCTGAGCCCGCCCTAAAGCCGAGCTGGCTGCGCTGCTCCCTCTGGGTACATCTAATAGCCTCTAATTACAGGATATTACCCCACCCGCCTGGCCTGCGGGGGAGGGGCTTTCAGTGGACCCAGGGGTCAAAGGGCGCGGTCTGGGGTTTTACCCGGCGTCAAAGCCCGTGTACTTTGTAGCCGTTTTTTACTCATCTACAAAATGTGGAATTTGCAATTTTTTAAAATAACAAAGTTTCTAAAATTAAGAAAACAAACAAAAACCGGGGAATTAAAGTAGCCCTTGATTCCTAGGATTGGGGAGGACATTCAATTGTCTGAATCTATCTATAGCTTAATGTAAAGACTGCAAATAGTAAGCACTCCACAAATGACGTCTTGAGACTACTGTTAGCAATTGATTTCTTTCTTTTGAGCCTCAGCGATCATCTAAGCTGGCTCAACCGGTGGACGCACCCTTTTCCCGGAAGGTTTACCTGCGGTTTGCGCGCCCCCTGGTGGGCTTCAGAAGACTCGCAGCTTTGGCCTGGCCAAGTATTTTCAGACAAGAAGATGCTGGAAGCACTGGCGGCCGGGAAGGAGCAGGGAGCTCAGGGGAAGGCGACTCCAGGCTGGGCAAGTGGGTATATCCTCTACTCAGGATATGTGCCTGCTGGACCCTTCCTGCTCCTGACCACACCCGTTCCTTCTTGAAGGATCCAGCGTCACTGCTCCGGGGAAGCCTCATTTATTAATATCTCTCCGCTCATATAAAGAAAGGCTCGGGTCATAACGCGGCTACACAGGAGGATTTCTTTCAGCTTTGAGGAAAGAACATGAATGTGCCCCTGAAACCGGGTGCCGCAGATCCGCCTTAGCAGGATCATGAGGACCACTCCACCCAGAGGAGAGGCCACGAGGAGCCGAGGCCACCACTCTCCCATCGGCACGGCTGGGTCAAAGCGACACCTAGCGGCAGAATGTGTGCCCGCCTGCGTCCCGTACCCAAGATGGCGAGGGGGCGGGGGGCAGGGGGAGAGGCAAGTGCTCGCGTTTGGAAGAGATCACGTGTCTGGGGCGGAGCCTTGCCTAGGGGGCGGGGTGGAGCGGGGCGGCGCTCTAGGCCGAGCGGGAGGTCTGGGCTTCGGGCGCTCGCTGGTGGCGGACCCGGAGGCTGCTGCTGCGCGCCGGGGCTCCTTGGCCCGGATCGAATTCGATCCGGAGCCATGAGTGTGGACAAGGCCGAGCTATGCGGGTCTCTGCTCACCTGGGTAGGTCTGGGGGGCGGGGCTGGGTCAGGTGTGTGCCCTCTCTTCTTGCCCTGTCGTGGTCCTCTCTCCTCTGTCTTGGTGCTGGAAGGAGGAATAGGTCGTAGGCTTGCTGGGCCGTTGGACTCTGACCTGACCACCTGCCCCTGTCACGTGGGTAGGCCTGAGAGGCAAGAACAGGTGAGGCCCCGCCCTTCTGGGGCACAGGCCTGGTCACATGTTATCTAGCAGTGGGGACCAGGTGACTCTGGTAACGCCCTGACTTAGACTTGCAGGGTTTGTCCGGCTAGGTGAAATGAGGCCACGCCCCCTCCTGCCCAGGTGTGTAGAAGCCACGCCCCCGCAGAATTGATGTAGTGGAGCCGCAGGCTAGTGCCCTCCCAACCCTGTAAAGTGTCTGATGCCTGGGGCGAAGTCTGCAAAAGAAGTGTTCCAGATCTTGAATTTTCCTGTTGCCCCTTCCGGCCCCCTTTAGTTGCAGACGTTCCAAGTTCCACCTCCCTGTGCCAGCCCCCAGGACCTGAGCAGCGGACTCGCCATAGCCCATGTGCTGAATCAGATGTGAGTTGGGGCTGAGTGGGAGGATCCCCAAGGGCTCCCCAGCCAGCTCATCCCACCTTTCCGCCCCTAGAGACCCTTCCTGGTTCAACGACGCATGGCTCCAGGGCATCACAGAGGACCCAAGTCCCAGCTGGAGGTCGAAGGTGACAGGTGGACTCATGACTAGGGAATAACTAGAGAATGGACTTATGAGGTGATCGTAAAGGGACAGCTAGACACATGTCCTGCATAATGGACAGGCAGACCTGCCAGGAAAAGGTCCAGATGTCTGGTGATCAGCAAGCTATTTTTGTTCTTTATATTGAGCACCCACAGTAAGATAAAAACTTGCCATCATTCTTGTGATGTGGGCAAAAAGCATATACACAAACAAATGTTAACTTCCAAGAGGTATGTTGGCAAATGCCTATAATCCCAGCTATTTTGGTATGGAGGATGGCAAATTCTCCATCAGCCTGGGCAATTTAATAAGATCCTGACTCAAAACTTTAAAAAGGGGGCCAGGAATGTAGCTCAGCAATAGAGAATTTTCTTACCCTACACAAGGTCTTGGATTCCATCTCTAGTATCAGGGGTATAGTGGGGGTGGTAGCCAGGCCAGGTGGCATACGTGGGATCCCAGGACTTAGGTGGCAAGAGGATCAGGAACTCAAGGTCAACCTTGGTGGCTACATAGCAAACCAGAAGTCATTCTGAGCCACAAGAGATGCCGTTTCAAAAAACAAAACTGGGTGGAGGAATGGCTTAGTGGTTATGAATACTGTTCTTCTAGAGGACCTGAGTTCAATTCCCAGCACAGATATTAGGATATTAGGCAGTTCTGAACCACCTGTAACTCTAACCCCAGGAGACTTGACACTCCTGGCCTCTGCAGGTGCACGCACGCACGCACGCACGCACGCACGCACGCACAGTAATTTAAAAAATAAAATAAGCCGGGTGGCAGTGGCACATGCCCTTAATCCCAGCACTCGGGAGGCAGAGCTAGGTGGATCTCAAGGCCAGCCTGGTCTACAGAGTGAGCTCCAGGACAGGCACCAAAACTACACAGAGAACCTCTGTCTTGAAAAACCAAAACTAAATAAACAAAAAATAAAATAAAATAAATCTTAAAAAACAACAGCAACAACAGTGGGGCGTTGCAGCACACGCCTTTGATCCCAGCACTCAGAAGGCAGAGGCAGGGGGATCTCTGAGTTGGAGGCCAGCCTGGTCTACAGAGTGAATTCCAGGTCAACCAGAGATACACAGAGAGAAACTCCAAAAACAAAAACAAACAAAGGAGATGGGTAGGTGCTTTCTTGAGATGGGCTTATCTCCCTGTGAGACTTGGAGAAATGGTTTTCCACGCCTGGGGAGCAGTGATTGCAGATCCCTGAAGTGGGAATGAGCTGAGGAGTAGTGAAGAAGACAGAAGAAAGGCATGGATCAAGACCTGGAGGACCGGAGATCACCAAGGGCCTAGCAGGCCAGGGAGGCAGAATGGATTCTCTCTCTCTCTCTCTCTCTCTCTCTCTCTGGCTTTTTGTGACAGAGTTTCTTTGTGTATCCCTGGTTGTCCAGAACTTGTTCTGTAGGTCGGTTGGCCTCAGATTCAGAGATCCGCCTGCCTCTGCTTCCCAAGTGCTGGGATTAAAGGCAGAGGCCACTATGCCTTTCTATTCTATTTTTAAGTACTATGGAAAAACAGGGAATGATTTTAGCAAAAGAAAGACAACCTGGCTCAGCCATTTAGAAGCTCCCCTAGTTTCTTGGGGGGAAGTGGGGTGCAGGCAGCAAGAGTAGGAGATGAAGGGCTGGGAAAGCAGCTCAGTGGGGCAGCAGCTTGCCTGGAGTCCAGCAGTGAGGGGCAGGAGCAGGGCTCGGTGCGAGAGCCCTGCTGAGGAGATGCTATGGAGGGTAGGGGAGTGGCCCCGTGGAAAGCCCGTGTCTACCATACCTAAGGCCCTGGGTTTGATCACCAGAACTCCTGCCACCCCCACCCCACTGTGCCCGCGTGCGTGTGTGCGTGCATGCGTGCGTGCATGTGTGTGTGTGACACACACACATACACACACACAAAGGTGGGGGAGATGAGAAGCAGTGGGTACAGGCATCCAAGTAAGATATGACAGTAGTGCCAGGTAGTGAGAAACCACTGGATTCTGGGACTTGTGAATAAAGATGGTGAGGTAAACACCGAGTACAGGCATGCAGGTCAGCCCTAGAGAAGGATATTTAGAACAGGACCAAACAAGTAGAGGATAAGCAGGGAAAGGAAATTGAAGGGGGAGAGAGTGAGGACAGATTTGGGGGCACTGCTCTAGACCTCCATGTGTAGATAACTCCTTGGCCTCACCAGGTCAGGAAACTAGAGAAGATCTTACAGAGCCTGATGGACTACTCAAAGGATGTGAGTACTGCAAAGGGGTTTAGGGGGCTGGGTTGGGAGACAGTTCAGTCTGTGTCCTGACATCTCCTCCTCTCTGTGTTCTCAGGTTCTGGGGCATCCTGTATCAGAACAGCACCTTCCAGATGTGAGCCTCATTGGTGAACTCTCAGATCCTGCAGAGCTTGGCAAACTGCTTCAGTTGGTACTGGGCTGTGCTATCAGCTGTGAGAAAAAAGAGGGTATGAGAAGGGCCAGAGGGGAGGAAGTGAGAGAGCCCCCAGAGGGTACCTGGGGAAATGTTCTTTTCTCTCCAACCCATGTCTGGTCTCAGCCTCTCGCCTCCATCTTCGTCTCCAGAGTATATCCAGAGAATTATGACACTGGAGGAATCTGTTCAACATGTAGTGATGGAAGCCATCCAGGAGGTAGGTGAGAGCATCCCTTGGGGCAATCCAGAAGTGTCAGGGGAGGGGACGTTGGGCAACTGGGCACAGCCCCTGCCCTGCCTGGTAAGGTCTGTCCTCTGCCTAGAAGTCAGAAGTTCCAGATCTGTGTATGTTGGCTGTAAGTCAGAACCCTGTAGCCTCAGAAGTGTTGACCTTTTTCTGCATTGGAGGGAGCCTCTGCGCAGGAGTCATGAGGCTAAACTAGCCTTGGGGAGGGGCAGGAGAGATTCCTTGGCTGATTTGCAGAAGCCTTAAAAGTTGTATCAGAGAGCCTAGCTCATCACAATGCCCCCTTCCGCAGCTCATGACAAAAGACACTCCTGATTCCCTGTCGCCGGAGACTTATGGGAACTTTGATACACAGGTAAAGATAGAGGAACTTGCTAAAGGTCGTGACCCCGCCCTGCCCCTGATTCTCTGCCTGCTAAGGTGGAAAGGCTTGTCCAGGCAGCAAGGGTGAACTTTAGATCTTCCTGGCTCAGCCTCCTTGTAGCTGGGATCACAGGAGAGCATCTGATAAGGAGCTTGTTATTCTCAAGCTTAAACGACCATCTCTGTTTCTCCAGTCTTAGCCTCTTGCCTTGCCCCATCTCAGGGGTTAGAAAATTACTCTTCTTCCATCCTCTTAGGACCCCAGCCCACTCTTAGATCTTGGGGTTCCTTGACCCCTCCCCAGAGCCCCTGGAAATCACAGCTTTTCTACTTCCTCCCTTCTGGAGCTCCAAGCCCTTCCTTCATCTCCCACCTGTTGTCCATCTCCTCAGTCCCGAAGATACTATTTCCTGAGTGAGGAGGTAGAGGAGGGTGATGAACTTCAGCAACACTACCTGGATCTAGAACGGCAGGTGGGTGAGGCGGAGGAGGGTGAGGCAGAGGGAAAAGGGCCTCGTGCATAAACCTACCTACATAAAACCTGGTTCATGCTCCAGTTCACCTGTCTTCCCCGCCCACAGCTTGTGCTCCTTTCGGAGGAGAAGCAGAATCTGGCACAAGAGAATGCTGCCCTACGGGAGCGGGTGGGCCGCTCGGAAGTGGAGAGTGCTCCAGGCCTCACTGCTAAGAAGCTGTTGCTCCTGCAGTCACAGCTGGAACAGCTGCAAGAGGAGAACTTCAGGTATGGTCAGCTGGGGGGGGGGGCAGGGCACTGGGGCCAAAGGGCATCCTCATGTGTCTTTCCCGACACCCCAGGCTGGAGAGCAGCCGCGAAGATGAACAGCTGCGCTGCATGGAGCTGGAGCGGGAGGTCACTGAACTGCAACAGCAGAACCAAGCCCTGAGCAGCCTATCCCAGGAGGCACAAGCGCTGAAGGATGAGATGGACGAGCTTCGGTAGGCAGCAGGTCCTGAATGCCCACCACACACCTGCAGCGTTGGCACAGAATGCTCTCCAGTGCTGTGGCACCTCCAAGTCCCAAATGCTAAGTGCACTTACACACCATACCTCCTGGGCTCCAACATGCTATCCTGAACCACACAGTGCCACTAAGATGTAGTGGTATTTGCTCCGCCCATGACCTTGGGCCATATGGCCCAAAGGAGGCCGTGCTTCCAGCTATACTAAGGCCCACTACAGAGAGACCTCCTGGATCCATGGAGCCCCCTTGGTTTTACAGTGTCATTAGCCAACACCCGACAGCACAAATACAGCCCCTCCATTAGTATTCTGCAGACCCCACTGCACCATTTGGATCCCATCATGCCCCTGGGTTCCAGAGTGTCCTCTAAGACTGTATCATCACAGCCCCTGTGAACCTGCTGTGCCTTCCTTACCTCCAAAGACCTCTCCTATAACCGTATATATTCTTAGAATGCTAACACACCCAGTGAACCATCCCACCTCGCTTCTGAAGACTCCTCGAAGCTCCCCATGACCCCAAAGTGTCCTTATCACTCACTCTGTTATCTCATAGTTCTTCGATGATGTCTGTGCAGTTCCACTTCGGAGAACCTTTCCTTTATAACCTGTTACCCTAATGACCCCTACTAGAACTACAGACCTGGCTGACACCTTCACCTTGACCCAGAATCCCTCAGGCTGAAACCCTTCCCTGCCCAACATCACAGCTGACCTCTGAAATTTCCACTCCCCATGCCTTTCTCAGGCAGTCCTCCGAACGGGCAAGGCAGCTGGAGGCCACTTTGCAGAGCTGCCGTCGCCGCCTGGGTGAGCTCCGGGAGCTCAGACGGCAGGTGCGCCAGCTGGAGGAGAGCAATGCGGGCCACGCGGAGCGCACGCGGCAGCTGGAAGAGGAGCTGCGCCGGGCGGGATCCCTGCGTGCCCAGCTCGAGACCCAGCGCAGACAGGTAAGGCAGGGAGCGCCACCCCATAACGGCTGGACCCGCCACTCTAGTCCACTCCCAGCACAGCTCTGTAGCCGTCCCCCTTGTATTACTAGGCCATGCCCTCTAGGCGCACCCCTCCCTGGCTGGGTTTGTAAGCCCCACTACTTCTCTTGAGCACCTTCCTGACTTCTTATTACCGCCAAGTCCCTTCTGGCTCCACCCCTCTTCTGGCTCCACCCCTCTTCTGGCTCCACCCCTCTTCTGGCTCCACCCCTTTTCTAGTTCTACCGGGTCTTCTGCACTCCTCTGCCTCTGCCTCCCAAGTACTGGGATTAAAGGCATGTGCCTCCACTGCCCGGCCACATAAATTTACTTATAAATTTATAAATAAATAAATAAGAGCCAGTTGGTGGTGGAGCACACCTTTAATCCTAGCCCTTGGGAGGCAGAGGCAGGTGGATCTCTGAGTTTGAGGCCAGCCAGGACAGCCGGAGCTGCAACACAGAGAAACCCTGTCTTGAAAAAACAAACACAATAAAACCCCAAACAGTTTATGTGTATGGGTGTTTCCTCTGCATGTGTGTCTATGTACCACATGTGTGCCTGGTGCTCATGGAGGCCAGAAGAAGGCATCAGATCCCCTTGGACCAGAGTTACAGACAGTTGTGAGCCACCACATGTGTGCTGGGAATCGAACCCCTATCCTCTGGAAGAGAGAAGCCAGTGCTCTTATCTCTTGAGCTATCTCTCCAGCGTCTAATTTCCCTTCTTTTCTTAAGTTACATTTTATTTATTTCGTGTGTGAGTTTGTGTATGTGTGTGAGTGTGCAAGCAGGGTTCAGAACACAACTTGCAGAAGGTGGTTTTCTCTTTCTACCCTGTGGGTTCCAGGGCTGGAGCTCAGGCTCTCAGGCTCGGTGGCTTCCATCTGCCAGTCTCCAGCCCACTCCTCTCTGCAGGTGCAGGAGTTGCAGGGCCAGTGGCAGGAAGAGGCCATGAAGGCCGAGAAATGGCTGTTTGAATGCCAGAACCTAGAGGAAAAGTGTGACCTGGTGACAAAGGAGAAGGAGGTGAGGCCAGGCTCTGCCCCGTGTGTCCTGGGATAGCCCATCTCCCAGGAGGTCCAACGGGCATCTTGCATCCTGTCACTGTAGCGGCTTTTGAGGGAGAGAGACTCCCTGAGGGAGGCCAATGAGGAGCTCCGCTGTGCCCAGCTGCAGCCGAGGGGATTGACGCAGGCTGGTGAGTTTCAGATCTGGGTTGGGGTGGTCTGGGGCTGTACTTTAGCCCCCAAAGATGACCCTTGAAAAGAGAACCCCAGGATAGAGACTGCGGGTGCACAGAAACCTGAAGATTTCTTGTTTTCTTCAGACCTCTCGCTGGATCCTACCCCTTCTGGCCTTGAAAACTTAGCCGCAGAGATTCTACCTGCAGAGCTCAGGTATGCAGGGACCTCTTAAGGCTCTGGACCCATCCAGGCCAGGCTCTTCCTCAGCCCCACTCTCAGAGTGCAAGCCTACCATTCCTCTTGGTTGCCTGGTTTAGGCTTCCGTGTTCCTGCTTCTGCTCTGGCCACGGGCTCTTCTCTTTCAAAGACTTTTCAGTGCACAAATTAAGTCCAATCCACATAGCTTCGCTTCAGATGCAAAATTCCTACATCTTAGCTCTGCTTACTTTGATCTGAGACCCAGGTTCCTGCCCTGGTATCACTGGAGCCCCTACTAGGTTCAGTTCCATTTACCCTGCTCTGGTAACCCCCACCCTAGCTCTTACTGTTTCCACAGCTGGATGCAAGTGTTCTAATCCTCCCACCCCCACCCGCGCACCTCTTTGGAGGCCGCCCACTTTGATTTCCCTCCCTAGTCCTCCATCAGCCAGCCCACGTCAGCCCCCAGAGCCTGAGCCCCCGGAGCCGGGTCTTCAGTACTCCTACCCGAAGGCAGGCTGGGCTCTTCCCAAGGCAACGTTCGACCCAGAGTTTCACCTGTTCTCAGGGAGACGCTCCTGCGGCTTCAGCTGGAGAACAAGCGACTGTGCCAGCAGGAGGCCGCGGACCGGGAGAGACAGGAGGAGCTGCAGCGCCACCTGGAGGAGGCCAACCGTGCACGCCATGGGCTGGAGGCGCAGCACCGGTAAGAGCCCTAGTTTGTTTGGAAAGGAGATCTACAGGCGCGACCAAGTGCAAGTACTGAGCACCCTTCCCCACCAGGCTGAATCAGCAGCAGCTGTCTGAGCTGAGGGCCCAGGTGGAAGATCTACAGAAAGCCTTGCAGGAGCAGGGGGCCAAGGCTGAGGACGTGAGTGCCCACCTCCTCCCTGCCTGGCCCTCGTAGTGCCCCCCCAGTAATCTTCCTTTCTCCCCAAACCCCTGCTGCCCGATGCCCGATGAAGGCCACTGTGAGTACCACGGTCCAGGGAGGCACCCCATCGTTACCCGCACAGGTTTTCAGACCTGTCCCCCATCCCTCACTCCCTGCCTGCTTCTCTCCCCCAGCCCACCCTGCTGAAGAGGAAGCTGGAGGATCATCTGTAAGTGCAGAGAGCCGTCACTCCTGGGGTGGGAACCCTCGGGGCGAAGGTGTGGAGAATTGTGGGTGAGGAGATCCAGTCAGCTAGGTCAAGTTTAGTCTTTGAGACAGGATGTCATATAACTGAAGCTGGCCTTGAGTTCCTGTCCGCCTGGCCCTCTGCCTCCCAAGCGCTGAGGCTGCAGGTGTAAACTCTCAAGTATGATCTTTCGTTTGCTTGAATTTTATTTATTTTATGTGTGTGAGTGATTTGTCTGTGTACCACATATGGCCACGGTGTTCAGAAGAAGGCCTCCCATCTCCTGGAACTTGAGTTAAAAGACAGTTGTGAGCCACCATGTGGGTGCTGGGAACCATGCTTGGGTCCTCTACAGGAACAGCAGTGATCTTAACCTTTTCCTTTGTTTTATTATGAAACAGGTTCTCTCTGTAGCCCAGACTGGCCGAGGCCTTGTAATCCTCCTGCCTCAACCTCCCTTCTGTGTGTTCATAGCATGTACCATTATGCCTGGCTCAGAATCTCTTTTAGAAAAAGTAGGGGATGTGGTATGGGCTTGTGATTCCAGCACTCGGGAGAGAAAGGAGGAGGACAGGAGTTCAAGGCCATCCTGGGTTATGTGAGACTATCTCAAGCCAAGGGAGGGGCAAATGGTCAAGGCACACACAGGGACTGCCCACTCTGACACGGGCCAAACCCCCAGCCAAGTGGCCATGTCTCTGACTTAGTGGTAGAGCACTGGCCTTGTATCCACAAGGCTTTTGGGTTCTATTCTTCGTACCACAAGAAGTAAAAAATAGAGATAGCCCTGGGGCTTGAGAGATAGCTCAGTAGTTAAGGCCACTTGCTGGTCTTCCAGAGGCACTGAGTTTGAATCTCTGTCCTCATGTCAGGTGGCTCACAATCACCTGTAACTCCAGCTTCAGGGAGTCCAATGCCCTCTTTTCCCTCCCCAGGCACAGACGCATGTGGTATACACTCAGATCCATACAGACACACACAAATAATAAATCCTTAAAAAAAAAAAAAAAAAGCCCCAAACAAAATACCAACCCTGGCTGTTGGGTGGAGAATGAAACTGAGGTATTGAAAGTAGAAGAGGATGGCCAGGGAAGAAGGAATGGATGATGATGAGGACCGGACCAGACCAACTTGGGGACCATGGGATGGGGAGATAATTAGATGGAGCAAGGAGGTCTTAGTGGCCATAATGAAGCTTCTGACTTACTGGGACACCACTAGGAGAAAAGAGAAGCCAGTGGGCTGGAGTGTGTATCTGCTATAGAGATTCGGCCTAGAGTTCAGTGAGATGCTGGGGTGTGGCCCAATGGTAGAGCACTTGTGTAGCATGGACAAGGCCCTGGGTCATATCCCCAATACCACAGATGGATGGATGGAAAGACGGACAGACAAGCAGGGATGCCAGTCCAAGGTTATCCACTTCTTCCATGCCCACAGGCAGAAGCTGCATGAGGCCGATCTGGAGCTTCAGAGGAAGCGCGAATACATTGAGGAGTTGGAGCCTCCCACCGACAGCAGTAGTAAGTGGGGTTCAGCAGTAGCCAGGGCTAGAGGGATCCTAGAGTGCAGCGTGCAACTTAGAGACCTTGTTCTGCAGCGGCTCGTCGGATTGAGGAGCTGCAGGACAGCCTGCAAAAGAAGGATGCAGACTTGCAGGCCATGGAGGAACGCTACCGCCGCTATGTGGATAAGGCACGCACGGTAGGGATGCTCGGTGTCCCCCGGGCCCCTCCTGCCTCAGGTCCTACTTCCTGTGCTTCCCATCAGTTCACATCTCCTGCCAGTTGTACATCCCTGCCCTCAGCATTCACACCCTTCACACCACACCTTGATATATCATAGGCTTCTGCATGGTGCTGCTGCCAAGGGCTGTCTGTCCCTTGTACTCCGTGTGTCAAGGGGTCTGCAGAGAAGCTTTGGGGCATAGCTCAGTGGTAGAACTTCTGTCTTAGATCTACCAATGAGTTTCTGGAAATGTGGTTAAGTGATAGAGTGCTTGTCTATAATCTACTAGCTGGGAGCTGGGTATGTGGCTCACTGACTGTACTTGCTTAGCAGGCAGGAGGCCCTGGGTTCGGTCCCTAGCATTCCAAAACATAAGTAAATATATAATATAAAGCCAAAGCAAGGGGCCTGAGTAGTTCAAGTCTGTCTGTGTTCCCAACTATTCTGCAAGGTTAGGCAGGATGGAAAATAAAGAGTCAGGCATGGTGATATATACTCCTTTAATTCCAGCACTAGGGAGGCAGAAGCAGGTAAATCTCCATGAGTTCAAGATCAGCCAGACTGCATACAGAGACCTTGTCTCAGATAGATGATAGATAGATAGATGGATGGATGGATGGATAGATAGATAGATAGATAGATGGAAAGAAAAAGATCCAAGCGTGACTTAGAGGAAAGAGGATCTTAAGTTTGAGGCCTAATCTGAATGAGACCCTGTCTTAAACAACAAAACAAAATAGTGCTAGTGATATAGCTGTGTTGCCTGGCATGTGTGAGACCTTAAATTCAACTAGTCCCCAGGACTACAGAAAGTCACTATCATTCTAATCATGCTCACTCTCTTGTGATTTTTTTTTTTTCTAATCCTTAGGTCATTCAGACCCTGGAACCCAAGCAGCAGCCACCCCCTGGGGTGTCCCAGGAACTCCACACCCTGAGGTCACAGCTCTGGGAGCGAGACATGAGAATACGGCACCTGGAGGTGGGTAGTCTCATCCCTCCATGGGGCCCTCAGCACACCCAAGCCCCTGACTCTTGCTTCCCTGGCAGATGGACTATGAGAAGAGTCGGAGTCAGCGGGAGCAGGAGGAAAAGCTGCTCATTAGTGCTTGGTACAGCATGGTGAGTGGGCAGCCTCCATCGCTGGTGGATCGGGCTCACATGGTTTAGGTAGGCTCACTTACTCCCTGTCAATCATACCGCCTCTCTAGGGCATGGCCTTGGAGCAACGGGCTGGGGAAGAGCAGGGTCCTGCCCACGCCCAGTCCTTCCTGGCGCAGCAAAGACTGGCCACCAATGCACGCCGAGGACCCCTGGGACGCCTGGCTTCTCTGAGCCTTCGCCCCACTGACAAGCACTGACAGACCTCAACTTCCGCTGCCTGCTGGAGTCCTCCAGCTCATGTGGTACCCAGCTTGGGGCCTTGACCCTGATTGAGGCTATGGCCTCTGCCCTTTGCTTCCTTAAATGGGAAAGAAGGGGAGAGGCAGGTAGCAGGTGTAGGCCTATTCTTTTTAACAATGTGATTCTTCTTCTTGATTCTTCTCCTGGGCCTCATGTATTACCTGGAAAAAGCCTGATTTTATATTTTAAAAGAATAAAGACTTTAAATCTGTCATGAATGGACTCTGGACATCATGGTGAGGGATAAAATGTCAGCTAGGGTCACAGGCCATTGCTTTTAAGAAAGCCTTGTCTTGTCTTGGATTCTTTTTCTTTTTTTTTTTTTTAACATTTTTTTTTTTTTCTTTACAGGTATGAATGTTTTTCCCTTGTATATGTTTGTGTACTATGTGTGTACCTGGTGCCCACAGAGGCCAAAAGAGGGCATCAGATTCCCTGAAACTAGAGTTACAGATGGTTGTGAGCCATGATGTGGGAGTTGAACCCTGGTCCCTGGAAGAGAAGCCAGTGCTCTTAACCACAGAGCCATCTCTCCAATCCTTGTCTTGCATTCTTGTGGGGTTTTTGTTTGTTTTGTTTTTGAGATAGGGTTTTTCTGTGTAACCGTGGAACTCCCTCTGTAGACCAGGTTGGCCTTGAACTCACAGAGATCTGCCTGCTTCTGCCTCCTGAGTGCTGGGATTAAAGGCCTGTGCCAACACTGCCCGGCTCCTGCTTTTCATTCTTACTAAAGTATGAGTGACCAGTAACACACAGTGACAGATGTGAATCCTGTGGTGTTTTTGTTGTTATCATTTGTTTTAAGAAGCTGGAGAGACTGCTGTGTCTAATTGAGCATGAGCTGAGTTAGGTTTCCACCAACCACAAAAACACCCGACGGTGCCTGCATGTGCCTGTATCTCCACTTTGAGGGGTTGGGGGACAGGTCAAGCTTGAGAGCTCACTGGCTAGTCAACCTAGTCAAAAACAGTGAGTTTCTAGCCAGGCATGGTGGTAAATGCTTTTAATCTCAGCGCTTGGGAGGCAGAGGCAGGTGGTTTTCTGAGTTCCAGGACAGTCAGAGCCACATAATAGACCCTGTCTCCAAATAAATAAATATAAATCTTAAAAAAGAAAAGAAAAAAATAAGTCCAGGCAGGTAGTCCTGGCTAGAGAAGGTAACATCATTTCAGCAACATATAACCAGACAGAGATTAGGGTGAGGCCATCTAGACCCCTGGGGAAGAGCAGTCCAGACAGGGTGACTAGCATATGCAAACCCTGAGATGAGATCTTGCTTGGTGGGTAGAGGCTGGTGTGGCTGGAATGGTGTGAGGAAGGAGCGAGGGCTTTAGCTTTGGTCCTAAGTGAGGTAACAGCCCTAGAAGACTTGAAGGGAGGAAGCACGTGACATGCTTGGGTGTTTGTAGGTGCTCTCTGGTGGCTGTGTAGGGGGTGGTAAGGCTGAAGGGATGAGCCCACAACAGAGGTCACTAATGTAAGTGACATGTTGGCTCTGGCCAGGGTGACCCTGGAGAGTCAGGTTAAAGCCTTTAAGGTTTGCTGCTGGGTGGTGTGCTTAAGAGGAAGGAAGAATATAGCCGAAAGTTTTCCTGTGTCCCACCTGGTCTGCAGCCACTCAGACCCAAGTAAACACACAGAGGCTTATATTAATTAAAACTGCTCGGCTAATAGCTCAGGCTTACTACTGACTAGTTCTTGCACTTAAACAGCCCATTTCTGTTAATCTATATATCTCCATGTTTTCCGTGGCTTTACCTGTCTGCCATTACAAGCTGTTCCCTGGACAGCAGGCTGGCGTCTCCTGACTCAGCCTTCCTCTTCCCAGAATTCTCCTTGTCTCTCTTTTTTTTTTTTTTTTTTTTTTTTTTTTTGGTTTTTCGAGACAAGGTTTCTCTGTGTAGCTTTGCGCCTTTCCTGGAACTCACTTGGTAGCCCAGGCTGGCCTCAAACTCACAGAGATCCGCCTGGCTCTGCCTCCCGAGTGCCGGGATTAAAGGCGTGCGCCACCACCGCCCGGCTTCTCCTTGTCTCTTTTCCCACCTATACTTCCTGCCTGGCTACTGGCCAATCAGCGTTTTATTAAATCAGTGTACAAAAGCATTATCCCACAGCAGAAGAATCCCAGTGAGTATGGTTTGGGATTGATATCCTGGAAGGACACATGTGGCCCAGATTGGGGAGCCACTGGGAGCTGATTTGTGGAAAGGGTCCCTGCTAAACTTCTAAATGTCAAAAGTCAATGGCATATAAGAGTAATTCAGTTAAGACCTGGAAAGTAGTGGTCCATGCCTGTGGTCCTAGCCCTGAGGAGGCTGAGGTAGTAGGATTGCTGTTGAGTTTAAGGTCATCTAAGACTAACAAGCTTTAAAAAATAAAAAATAAGTAGCCGGGAGGTTGTAGCACATGACTTTAATCCCAGCACTCAGAAGGCAGAGGCAGGTGGATTTCTGAGTTTGAGGCCAGCCTGGTCTACAGAGTGAGATCTAGAACAGCCAGGGCTGTGCAGAGAAACCCTGTCTGGAAAAACCAAGAAAAGAAAAAGAAAGAAAGAAAAAGAAAGAAAGGAAGAAAGGAAGGAAGAAAAGAAAAGCCCTGCACTTGGGAGGTGGAGGCAAGACCAAGAATTCAAGGTCATCTTTGGCTGTATAGTGAGTTTAAGGCCAGCCTGGGCTATATGAGTCTCTGTACAAAAGAAAAACAAGTCAGTGTGGAGAGGTGGGTCAGTGGATGAAGGAGCTTGCCACTAGGCCTGATGCCGACACAGGTTTGGTTCCTGGGACTCAAATGGTAGAGAATTGACTTCTAACTCCTTGCACAAATACACACACACACACACACACACATACACATGTTTGAAAAAAAAATAAGGTTAGGACCTATTTTCAATATATATATTCAATGTATATAAAGTTACATTGCTATTCATGTGGAGGACCCAGGTTTGATTCCCAGCACCCATATGGCACTCATCATCATCTGTAATTGCAGTTCCAGGGAATCTGATGCCCTCCTCTGGTCTCCAGGGGCACCAGGCATGCGTGTGGTACATACACACATGCAGGCAAACACATACACAAAATAGAAATAAATCTTGAAGAAATAAAACAGGGAAGCTGGGTGCAGGGTGCATGCCTTTAATCCTAGCACTCAGGAGGCAGAAGCAGTTTGAGGACAGTCTGGTCTACATCCTAGTTCCAGCCCTGAGAAAATTCCTCCCAGAGTCCTGGGGAAGACACTGCGTCTGGTGTGGGGTATCTGAGGGAAAGGGATCTATGTACACTTACGTTCTTCCTTTGTCCATTTACTTTATTCCTTTATAACAAAACTCTATAGCCTCAGTTCCATCCTGAGTCTCAGTTCCTCTCTGTACCTGCTTTTTCTGTCCCCTCACAGCCCTAGTAATAACTAAGCCCTTATGCTTTTTGTCTCACCTTCATCCTCTGTTACTTCGTCCTCCATCTATTCTTCTTGACTCCTTACGCCTGGCCCTGATAAACTCTACCAGAGATCTGCCTTACCCTCTACAGAATCTCTGTATTCTCCTCTCTCTGGGTACACGTTCTGTCTGCCTCTGGAATTCTGCTCCAGTCCTTACTGCCCCTGGTTATGCAAAAAGTCCTATTGTCCCCAGTCAATCACTCTGCCATGCCCCTAGGCCTGAAAGAAGGGGATGGTCTGAGCTTCCTTTGCACAAGAAGCAAAGCTATGCATCTATAGCCTGCTTGTTCCTAGGCTCAGTGAGGGAGTTAGTTACCTAAAGGTTCAGCAGGTCTGAGAAGCTGAACTGTTTGCCAAGTGGTCTAGTAATATATGGGCACACAAGAATTTCATAGCAAGGCACAGCTGAATATTAAGGCTGTAAAACACCAAATATTCCTGTGATAAATGGCTTCCCATTTGACGGACCGCTTTAATACACAGCTGAATCTCTATAACATTCTTGCAGCCCACAAGACGTAGTAAGTTCTGGGACAGCCAGAGCTACATAGTGGGCACCATCTTGAAGAGACAAAAAAGGGGCAGAGAGATGGCTCAGCAGTTCAGGGCTGAAGAACCTGAGTTTGAGTTCCAGCATCCACATAGCTGCTCACAACTGTTTATATCTCCAGTTCCAGAAGATCCAACATCCTCTTCTGGACTCTGAGGAACCAGGCAAGCAAGTGGTACACAGACTTATATGTAGGCAAATGCTCATACACATCAAATAATTGTCAAACCAAGAAAAATAATTACTAAATCACACAAACCTGGCATGTCTGGACTGGGGTAGCACAGTGGGCAGAGCAGTTGCCTGGCTTAGCTGGTGTGCAAGAGGGCCTGAGTTGCATCCCCCGGCACCATACACACAGGACTTGGAGTGCGGAGAGAATGTATGAGGGCGCAGGTGCTTGGAGCAAGGGGGAAATGGTTACTTTGAAGCAGTGGCTAAGGTACTGAGGAGTGGGCCTGGTGATGTAACTCAGTGTTCCCGCTGCTTGTCTTTCATACTGAGGGCTCTCATGTACACCAGGCAGCATTTCTTTCTCACCAGTGAATCAAACCAAAGGTACTGCCGGGCGGTGGTGGCACAAGCCTTTAATCCCAGCACCTCCCAGAGGCAAGTGGATCTTTGTGAGTTCGAGGCCAGCCTGGTCTACAGAGCGAGATCCAGGAAAGGCGCAAAGCTACACAGAGAAACCCTGTCTCGACAAACCAAAAAAAAAAAAAAAAAAAAAAAAAAGGAAATTTGGAAGGCCAGGTGTGGTGTCACCTGCCTTTAAGCCCAGCACTAGGTAGGCAAGGGAGGTGAACGTGAGCTCCAAGACAGCCTAGTGAGGAGGTACAGGCCAGCTGCACAGTGACACCCTGTATCAAAACAAAACAAAAAGCCCAGAGGACTTTCCAAATCTTCTTTTTTTTTTTTTTTTTTTTTTTTTTTTAAATTATTTTATTTATTTTTTTAAGATTTATTTATTTATTATGTATACAGTATTCTGCCTGCATGTGTCCCTGCAGGCCAGAAGAGGGACCAGATCTCATTACAGATGGTTGTGAGCCACCATGTGGTTGCTGGGAATTGAACTCAGGACCTCTGGAAGAGCAGTCAGTGCTCTTAACCACTGGGCCATCTCTCCAGCCCCCTTTCCAAATCTTATAAATGATCTGGCTAGAGACACCACTTCAATGTTAACCGTTTATTGAACACCTGTAAACCAACCGCTTCAAAGCCATCATTTATTTTTGTTTTAGTCCTCACAAGTTCATGAGGTAGGCACTCAGTTCCACTGGAAGGGAACCACCCAGGCCGCCCGTCAGGTGGTGGTGCTTGCGAAGCAAAGCCACTTAAAGAAGCTGGGAGTAGGAAAAAAAAAAAAAAAAAAAAGCAACAGCAGCCGGGAGAGTATGGACCCCTAACACCATCAGCCCCGGTGGGAGACACGGCCGGTCAAAACGGGCAGGTCACCTTGGTGAAGGCCTAGCTGGCTTGTGCAGACCTTGGTGGTCGCCAGCATGCCCTGTGCAGGATTGGGTGTCCACAGGGGTCCTGGTCCCAGGTCTCAGGCCGGACTCTCTTCCTCCTCTCCAATAGGGCTGGGCAGCCAAGGCGGTGCGGGCGCTCGGGGCCCTGGAAGGGGCACGATGGTGAAAGGTTCAGCAGTCGGCCCCGGGACGGGGGCAGGCGGCTCAGGACATGCGGGGGGCTCGAGCTCCGGCTCCCGCAGGCTGGGGTCGAGCAATGGCTCTCCACAACCGCACTCAACGCCTCCGCTCTCCGCCGCGCCTGCACATCCGCAGCTGGCCGCGGTGGACGCCTCTGACACGCAGCTGTTCTTACGCCTTAACAGCGACAGGCGCCGCCCCAGCGGACCCACAGTGCCCGCACCCGCCGGCAGGAGGCGCTGCAGAAAGTCCCCGTGAGCCTCTCCCACAGGGCCGTCCATGCCGTCCAGCCGCTGGAACTGCATGTCCTCTTTAGCCAGCCTGCAGATGGACAAGGGGTCAGCACTGAGGCCTCGCTCTTTTGCGTTGATTTATTTATTAGTTTATTTATTTTAGCTTTCCCGTGTTTTTGTTTTGTTTTGTTGACACAGGCTTTGTTTGTGTAGCCTTGGCTGTCCTAGGACTAACTTTGTAGACACAGGGTTTCTCTGTGCAGCAGTTCTGGCTGACCTGGAACTCGCTTTGTATATTAGGCTGGCCTCGAACTCACAGAGATCCGCCTGCAGACCTCCCAAGCGCTGGGATTAAAGGTGTGTGCCACCACTCCCTGTCTAGTTTTGTGATATTTATTTAGTTGTTGTTGTTTTATTTTTCAGTAGAGGGAGGGTAGGTTCAGGAAAAGGAATTCTCAGGAGAGGTTCCAAAAAAGGAATGCGTTCTTTCTCTCTCTCTCTCTCTCTCTCTCTCTCTCTCTCTCTCTCTCTCTCTCTTTCTCTCTCTCTCTCTGTCTCTCTGTGTGTGTGTGTGTGTGTGTGTGTGTGTGTGTATGTGTGTGTGTTTGCTGTTGTTTGTTTTGACAAAGTCTCACTATGTAGCTCTAACTGACCTGAGATTCACTATGCAGTTCAGACTGGCCTCAAACTTGGTGAAGGAACCTTTGCCTCTGTCTTCCCTGTCCTGGGACTGGCTACAGATGTGTGCCATCAAATCCGGGTCGGTCGGTCTGTCTGTCTGTCTGTCTGTCTATCTATCTATCTATCTATCTATCACTGTTTAGCGACGTTTGAAATGGAGGTTAAGACCTCTTGCATGATAGACTAGACCCTACCCTCTTCTTGATCCCCAAAGCGGATCCGAAGCGCCTGAGATTTACCTGTCACCACCGACTCCTTGTGTCACTCTGAAAGACCTAGCCATATCCTCTGGCGCTACAACCTCAACCGTGGCCGCATCTTGTCTCTGAAAGTCTTTAGATCTGCCCCCAGTCTCCAACTGATGACCTGTTCCCACCCCAGTCACAGCCCTGAACTTGATCTCTCTACGTAGCAGAGCTCCTGATCCCCTTGGCTCCACCTCCCGAGTGCTGGGGTTCCTGGTTTATGCCACATTCCTGGGCCAAATTGCCTAGCTTGGTTACTGGAGTCCCCGGATTAACCCCACAGACCATAGACCCTCCTAGGCCAGCAGAGCCCTAAGCCCCGCCCACCGCGCTAGCTCACGCTATATCAAAGGTGGAGCCCTGGAAGGAAGGCTGCTGCAGCAGGAAAGCGGTGGCCGCGGTGTAGGGCGCGCGAGCCTCGGCCGCATCCCAGTATAGATCTTTCTCCAGCATAGCCAAATCGTCATACATCTCGTCCACCGCTAGCATCGACACCTGAGGATGTGGAGACGCAGGGTGGGGTGGGTGGAGCCCTCATGGCGCGTGATCCAAGAGAGAGGAGAGGGGTGTTTACGGGGAGGACTCGGTGAGTCCGGGACCACTTAGAAAACTAGGTCGCCAGGAGGAGACTCTGACCTGGAAGTTGCGGTCAATAAGAAAGTTGGTCTCAAAGTCGTCGTCGTCCTCTCCGAAAGGGTTGATGAGCTGTTCTGCTACCTGAGTACAGAGAAGAGAGGCAGGTGGGGCTTGGAGAATCGTTCATACCCCACTCTTCCGTTCCACACACCTCCCGACCCCTCCCACCTTAAGCCAGCCAGCATAGAAGAAGAACTGCAGTAAGGTGAAGATGGGAATGCACAGGTCCAAGGTGTGGTCTTTGTAGCCCTGGGCGGGGTCTAGGAACTGACGGCCGATGAGGCAAGCCAGGAAGTAGCTGTACACTGCGATCGTCACTACCTGGGGGCCAGGCAAACGGAAACGAGATCACTTCTGACCCCCCACCCCATGTGCCTCAGAGAGTCGTGGAAAGATCAGGACCAGCAATGAACTTCAGGATGATTGAGTTTTAGCTGGCTTTCAGTCCCTACACTCTTTTCAACTGAGAAAGGATCTCGCTATGTAACCTAGCCTGGTTTCAAACTCAGGGTCCTCTTGCCTCAGCTTACCGAATGCTGAGAGTACAGATGTGTGCCATTATGACCGACTTCCATTTTCCCTTAAGAGGAATAGGGAGGCCGGGCCGTGGTGGTGCACACCTTTAATTCCAGGACTCGGAGGCAGAGGCAGATGGATCTCTGTGAGTTCGAGGCTAGCCTAGTCTACAGAGTTCGTTCCAGAACAGCCAGGACTGTTTCACAAAGAAACCCTGTCTTGCCGGGCGGTGGTGGCGCACGCCTTTAATCCCAGCACTCGGGAGGCAGAGCCAGGCGGATCTCTGTGAGTTCGAGGCCAGCCTGGGCTACCAAGTGAGTTCCAGGAAAAGGCGCAAAGCTACACAGAGAAACCCTGTCTCAAAAAACAAAACAAAACAAACAAACAAACAAACAAAACAAAAAACAAGAAACCCTGTCTTGAAAAACAAAACAAAACAACATCAAAAAAGAGGAATAGAGATTCCTATGCT
This sequence comes from Peromyscus eremicus, assembly GCF_949786415.1. Lineage (NCBI taxonomy): Eukaryota > Metazoa > Chordata > Mammalia > Rodentia > Cricetidae > Peromyscus > Peromyscus eremicus. The sequence goes on from NC_081420.1 coordinate 125,595,343, forward strand.
GAGTGTAAATGGAGGCACGGAGAAGTTACCTGGGTGTAGACGAGGGGTATGCTAATCCAGTCGTAGTGAAACAGCATCCCACACTTGCTCCGAAACACATTCAGCTCCTATGGGCAGATGCTGGTCATGTAGGGGTTGAACACTGAATTCACGTAGAGATTACATATGAGTACTCAGATAGAGAAGGGTCATATATTAGGAATTAGGCGAGTATTTGGTGGTGGTATACAACTGGGTGGGGGTACCACGCGCTACAGGGCTGCCGCCGTGGAAATAAGTGCATTGGTAAGGGTGTTTGGAATACAGACTTGTGGGAGATGCAGGGTCAGCCAAGGTGCACAATTTCTCTATTATTCTATAAGAATGACTTCTTCTCAGGCCCACCTCCAGCAGCAGCTTAAGGGCACTGTTGTCGCGGATGCGTCCCTCTCGCCGCGCCTGCGCCGCCAAGCTAGAGAACCACACGCAGGGCACCCAGTATTTGTTGTAGGATGAGTTCAAGTTCTCGAACTTCTTGCGCTCCTCGCGGGTCATAAATCCTGGAGGGGTGTGACCCGAGGTTACTCTCACTGCTCTCCTGTCTGACCCTGCCATCCTCTGGCCAGAGACTCACCAGCCTCGACCACGTGGTCTATGGTGGGGAACCGCTTGAAGACTGCTGTGCTGACCGAACGCAGGATCAGCACCGCGGAGAGCCCTGCGTAGCGCATGAGCGTGCGCCGGTAGAGGCGGCCTCGATCGTCGCGCCCATGCACGGTGCCGACCACCACACACATGAGTGCGTCCGGCAGAGGCATGCACAGGTACTGGTTCCACCAGCGATGCACCACCAGAGTCACGTAGAAGCCTGAGGGCAAGCCGGAGATGGAAGCTGAGCAGGGATTCAGGGGCCAAGAGTTTGCGAGCCCAAGCTGTGGAACTGGGATGACAGAGGTGCCATCAGAGGCACCTGGAAAAGGCTGGTCACCCTGACCACACGGGCCATTTGGCTTAAGAATGTGGGTATTCAGCCCTTGAAGTCAAAGAGATTGGAGCAGGCTGGGGTACCCCGAGATGGGGGATTGTATCCCAATATGGATGTGGAATCCTAGGGCCCATGTTAGGCGCATGAAGGAACATGTTTCTCTGACCCCAGGGAATCACTGGGCTTGGGATATCTGGATTGGAAACAAGGTGGACGTGGAATGAAAGTGTGTGGACGTGGAATGAACGAACACTAGGGACAACTACACAGATTTACCGCAACAGTCATTGTAGTCCCCGAACCCTGGTTATGAAAGAGTTTTTCCCTCAGCCTGAGTTACATAAGGTGTTTCAGGCCAGCCAAGGCTACATAGTGAGAGACCCTGTCTCAGAACAACAAACAATACACACCTAGAAAGAAAGAGTTTGGCCCTATGTAAGAGGGGGATCTGGGCAGGCTGTTCATCCCAACCATGTGATGGGAGGGTCACATGAGCTTTCTGTGGGCCAGGGGCCAGGCTGGATTTGAATGGAGTCATATTTGGTCCCTGGAGGGAAGGCTCTCAGGATGTGTGCGAGAATAGTAATCTGATGCAAACACAACTACCAATAAGTCTGTGGGTGAGGTGGAGCTCCTACGGGGGCACCTCAGAGTGTACCGTAACCAGGTGATATCCAGTGTCTCAGGATGTAGGGTCATATGGGCATCTTCGAGGTGTGGATTCAGAAGTGGGAAGCCCTGGAGGTTAGATTTGAGTGAGGGTAGGAATGGGGGTCTCCAAAAGGCCTGGATGAAAAACAGATTTCTCCCTTAAGTAGGAATGGGACACTCGGGACGCAACCTCACCAAGCACGAAAGAGACCGGGATGAGGCTGGCGTACTGGTCGCAATACATGACAAGCTTCTCAAAGTAGCGCTTCTGCTCTTCTGCCAGTAAGAAGCTGCGGGGTAGGGAATGCAGTGGCTACAGGTCTCTCCTCCACTCCCAATCCCTTCCGCAGGGCGCAGACCCCCCAGGCCCCACCCCAGGCCTTCTCACCGATAGGCGGCGCTCAGCGCCATGTAGAGCCCCAGGAAACACAGCAGCTCTCGCCACAGGAGCTTGTAGATGCTTCCGCGCCACAGCAGCAGTAGCTGCGAGAAGCCGCCGAAGCGGGCATTCGCCACTCGGGCTGTGTAGGTGACGGTCATTGCTGTGCCGGGCCAGTGTGGTCAATGGAGAGGGGGTTAGCCTGAGCCCTGACCTGTGAGCCAAGGGAGAAAGACCGGGAGGGACTGGTCCTGGGAGTTTCAGTTGCAGGTACCAGCGGACATGCTCTGTGTTCACTGCACTAGAGCGGTCCCCACCCGCGTCCTGTTACCACGTCCCCCGCCCCGATCCTGGTTCTCTCCCGAGTTCCCTTCTCCCAGTCTGGCTCTCTCCTCCCCTAGACTGTTGGTCTAAGCCTTTTGGATTTTTAGTTAGGTCCCCCACCTCCTAAGCCCCTGGATGAATCTTGTCACTTTTTGAATGGTCTCCCACGTTCCCTCCCTCCAGCCCTTCACCTGTACAACGCTCAACCGCCTTGACTTCCCGAGTCCTCAGTTTCTAAATTCTCAGAGCTTCAACACCCCACCCCACCCCGCCCAGCTCATTGCCCACCCTCCCAACTTTGGTTTCCTCTCTCCACCGCCTTGAGCCTACAGTCTACCCTAGCTGACTCCTAGTCTGGGGCTACTATCCCCCCTCATATTCAGAACTACTCTGAATGCAGTCTTTAAGGCTCCGGGTCCCCAGTCTGTCCCACAGCCTTCCTATCTTCCGCTAGGAACCAGCCTCCTCCGACCCACGCTTAATCCTCCGGCTCTGACCCTTCCGGGCCTACCCCAGACCCTCTGCTCTCTCCTGCCTCCGCTCCTTCCTTGCTGCTCCTCCTAGCCTTGCCCCCTGTCCCCTAGGAGTCCTGCCCAAAGCCTGCCACTGTAGGGCCCTTTTTTCTCCCAGGCCTGGTCCTTCTCACCTGTGTTGAGGGTGGCAGTACAGGGACAGGCAGGGACAGAGACTGAATGGGAGGGTGGCTTCAATTTTGGGTGAGGCTGAAGCCAGACTCTGTGCGGGAAGGGAGCTGGGGAGTGGACGTGGGCAGCCCCTCCCAGGTCTATCCTCTCTAGCTCAGCTCTAGCCTCAGAACTTTGTTTGGAGAAGGTCTGCCAGTTTGTCTCCTGGGCAGGGGGGTGGGGTTGGGTGGGGTGGGGTGTGTGTGTGTGTGTGTGTGTGTGTGTGTGTGTGTGTGTGGTCTGCCTTGTACTTCCTTGCTCCTCTTTGTCTGGCTCCCTAGTAGGGAGAAGGAACCTACAGCTAGAAGAAGGAAGAAGCTCCCTCCTACACACACGCACACACACACACACACACACACACACGCGCGCGCGCGAACACACACACACACACACACACACAGCCAACAAGACTGGGTCACCTTTCAGTTACCTGTGCTCAGCGGCTGTCACAAAGATGTAGACCCAAGCACACGTTTAGCTTCCCCTAACACAGCTTGACTTTACCACAATGGCAATTCACACTGTCACACACAGACTTTCAGGATCTGCCAGGTATGCCAGCAGCTGAGACAGGAGGACTGTCATGAGTTCCAGGCTAGCCTGGGCTATAGAGTGAGACTGAATCTCAAAAAGCCAATAGAGGGGCTGAAGTGCTTAAGGGTGTATACTGCTCTTGTTAAGTTTGTTCCCAGCACCCACTCTGTTGGCTCACAACCATCTGTAACTCCAGCCCCAGGGGATCCAAGGGCACCCATACTCTATACCACACAGGCATAGAGACATGTACCCGCAATTGAAAAAATAGGGCTGGAGATATGGCTCAGAAGTTAAGAACTCATACTGCTCTTGTAGAATTTGGTACCTAGCACCTACATTGTTGCTTACAACTGTCTGTGACTCCAGCTACAAGGCTTCTTATGCTCTCATTAGCCTTCTTGGGTATTTATTCATGGAGTGTATGTATGTGCATGCAGGTAAAACACACAATAAAATATAAACAGCCCAGTGGTGTTGGGACATGCCTTAATCCCAGCACTTGGGAGGCAGAGGCAGGCAGATCTCTAAGTTCAAGGCTGGCCTGATCTAGAGTTTCATCACAGAGTGAGTTCCAGGACAGCCAGGGCTATATAGAGAAACCCTGTGTAGAGGGGGTAAAAAAAAAAAAAAAAAGGAAGGAAGCACTAGAGAGGCAGAGGCAGACAGAATATGTGAGTTTGAGACCAGCCTGATAGACGGGTCTACACAGAGAGTTCCAGACCCCCCTCCAAAAAAATATAAAGGTGCATATCTATGATCCTATCATTTTTTGGGGGAGGCAGAGGCAGGAGGATCACCAAGAGGAAATAAAGACACCAACCTGGGCTACATAGTGATTTGGGGCAAGCCTCAGTTTGCTACATGGTAGGATTTTGTATTAAAAATAATGCTGGACAGTGGTGGTTCATGCCTTTAGTTCCAGCACTCGGGAGGCAGAGGCAGGCGGATCTCTGTGAGTTCAAGGCCAGCCTGGTTTACAGAATGAGTTCCAGGACTCCTGGGGCGATACAATAAAACCCTGCCTCCGAGAAACAAAACAAAAACAAACAAAATAAAAAAATAAAACAAACAAAAAACATGGCATGAGTTTAATCCCTGGAACTCATATAAAGAGAACCAACTCCACAAAGCTGTCCTTTGACCTGCGCGCGCGTGTGTGCGCACACACACACACACACACACACACACACACACACAAAATGTTCAGAGTCACACAAGTCCCACCCCCTTCCTTCCACTGGAGCAAGTGGCTGTAAGGCAAGTGAAACCTGGAAGCAATCAGTCCTCAGCTCATGAACCCACACCAGCTGCTCCAAACAGCCTTATAGGAGGGCAGAAGTAGCCGGCCAGGGGCCTGCCTTCCTGTAAGCTCTCATCACATGACAGAGACTCAGGAGAGCACACATGCCCCCATGCCTTCCCATCCACAGCCACAGACATTCATATTCAGTCTGAAGTCTCCCTTTCCTCTGAACAAAGACTCATCCAAAGTCGCATGAGAACTGTGGGGAGATCTTCCTCAACACAGTGGGATACAGTCCTAGGGTCAGAGCAGGGCCTTGGTGGTTCCCAACGATTGTCAATTTGCAAGAGTAGCTTAATGGTAGAAGACTTGCCAAGCAATTATGAAGCCCTGGGTTCCATCCCTAGCATGGCAGGGGGATGACAACAGGGACCTTTCCTTAACATCTCATCAACTAAATCCTCAGTGACATTAATGCATTTGTACATTAATGTATTTAAGCAGGCATGGTGGTACTCAATCCCTGCATTTTGGAGGGTATACATTCAAGGACAATCTAAGTTATAAACTCTGTCTAAAATGAAAAAAAAAAAAAGGCCTTGTTTCAATGCTTCTTCCTTTATGTGCTGGGTACAGAAACACCCAGACATATACTCAGGTCTCATACTCAACAATGCCCTGAACACACAACCAGGGACATAAATCTTTGTCCCTATGTTTGGTACTGACTCAAGACAGATGTTCTGTCTTCAGAGACACACCAACAGGAGAGCCACTCCCAGCCTGGCACACAGAGCACTTCCCACTGCCACCCCCAACCTCAAGCATGTCCAGATACACGGGCATGAGAGGGGCAGGGGCTCAGGGGTCTGACCTGGGAGGGGCACTCGCAGGTCCCCATGAGTCCCTTGGTATCCACCTGCCTCGCAGCACAAGTGGGAATGACCCAGTGCAGCACCACTGGGAGGCCCATCTGGCCAGGACACAGTGTTCCCAGGCTGGCAGATGTCTACCCCACCTGGGTAAATTAGGAACCAGCTCGGGCTGGTCACCCTTGGACCTATGTCTCCGCTGCCCAGCTGCCCAGCAGCCTATAAACTCCAGCAAGGATAGCTTGTTGGGGCGACACTGCCAGCTGTAGGCCGGGCTACTGGACAGGCTGTTCTTGGACAGGCTGCCCTGACTGCCTAGCAGGTGTCCTTGCGCTCCCTGCAGCTTATCCCTTCTCCCCCGGCACACACACACATTCCCACAGTTCCCGCGACCCCCGAATAGTCGGGAGGGCAGGTTGCCTGGTTCACATGCCCTCTCACGGCACTAGCACATGACTCTGACTGAGGTCTGAGATGGTTCCTGTTATTTCCACCAGCCTCAAAGGCAAACCACGACTCTGATGATAGTCAGCGGCTAGGTTCTGAACCCAGGCAGTATGGGCTGGGAGTCTGTGGTCCTTCTTCCTTATGGCTGCTTCCTTTTGTTTACATCTGTCACTCCAACGTGCCCATACCAGCTCGCGCACACCCAGTCCAGTGGAGGGCAAGTCTAGGCGCGAGAATGGGTTCCCCTTACATGCATTCCCGGACATGCCTACTCTGGTTGTACCGAGAACATTTCTGAGTCATGTATGTCTTCCAGCACCCCTTTTTGTCCCCTCACACCAAGCAGCTGTGGCTTGGAACTTGGAAAACACTCAGAAGTCATGTTTTATTCCCAGTCTTTCAGGTGTCCATTATAGTGGTTGTTCAGCGGGTGCAGGGAGAAGGGCAGGGGACAGGGGTCTGCTGAGTAACTTGTTCAAAGGCGTGTGAAAATTCGTGCCACAGTTCAGGTCCCCAATTTAAGGGCTATAGGAGTAAAGCTCGGAACAGCTGAAGGCCTGTACTGGGGGAGCTTCTGGAAGCCTTCTCTGAAAGCAGGTCCAGCCTTAAGGGAACCCCCAGCATCCTCTGCCAACCCGCCAGTCCTCATTAGTCCCACCCCAGGAGGGGCTGAAAGCATCCCAGGAAGGCAGGAACTAGGGGTATGCATGCAGATCCTTAATCCCCAGTCTGGCAGGACCAGCCTCTGCCCAGGGCGCTCACAAATTCCCAAACTAAACAGCAGGTGGTGTTGGGCTCAATGCCTGCTTAATCCGTTCTCTAGCCTGAGGCTGGCCATGGGGCCTCAAGATTCCCACACTCTGACTTCTTCTTTTTTGTTTCTGGAGACAGGGTTTCACCTGTGTAACAACCATGCCTGTCCTCAAAGTCCCTTTATAGACCAGGCTGGCCTTGAACTTAGAGATCCCACCTGCCTCTGTCTCCACACCTGGCACACGCTTGAGTTTTTTAAGGAAGGGAGCAAATGCTTTCATTGTAGGTTTTGAAGCCCTAGAAAGGATCTCTTTAAGACCAGGCTTCTCTTTTACCCAAGATAGCCTCTTTCCACAGCTGTTACCACAAACATGTATCATCCTGGGTGTGCTCTGGCTGGACCCGTGTGTGAGAGGGAGACAAAGACTTCTGTGTAGTGTATGATCTATATGGCTGCCCATAGGTGCTTCCCACCCACGCCTCCATTAACAAACAGCTGTTTAAGATTATTTTATTGAGGAGTGTGAGGCAGGGAGAGGTGGGGGGCATTGCAGCCTCCCCAGGCCCCACCAGGGGGAACAGACCTCCTCCCAACTTCCCACCTCCTAAGTGGCTCCCCCTGTACTGTGGGGGACTCTGTGCAAATTCTGCCCCACGGAGAAAGAGGAGGCTGTGAAGTGGCAGCAGCTGGGATGAGCAGTGGCGCTACTGGGTGCTGGGGGGCTTGTAGGGCTCCAGGAGCAGGGCAGAGAAGGTGTTGACTTTATCGGCTCCCCGAACCTCGTGGGGTAACAGTGGCAGCTTCACAATGTGAAAGTCTTCATACAGGTCTTCCATCTGTAACCAGGTTAGAGAGCAGAAAGCAGAGATTAAGGGCAGAAGGGGTTTCCAAGGGGGTGGCAGGTTAGGGCAGAGGCCTCTTGATATAGTATGTGGGAGTGGAGCTAGCAAGTCCTGGACTGGACTAGACGTCATGCTTCCCAGTCCAGCCTCAGTCCTCTAGACACAGAAGGACCAGGAGTTGGAAGAGGGTAGGTCATCAGGAGGCACAGAGGTCAGACAGGACTGGGGGCATGGCTCTACAGAAGAGTATTGCTAAGCATGTAAAAAGCCTCAAGTACTATCCACAGCAAGACCAAAATGAACTCTCTCTGTCCCTCCCTTCCTCCCTCCCTTCCTCTGTCCCTCTGTCTCTCTCTACTGAGCTACAGCCCCAGCCCTCAAAGATAATAACAGTAAAAGATACAGGATTCTTGGCTGGGCTGGGGCTGGGCAGGTGGACACACCTGGTCCAGGTATTTGGCCTGGATCTTGTGGCGAGCCTCACACATCTTGCAGGGTTTTTCAGGGTCAGGGAAGACGAGCTGGTTGACGATGATGTTGTGGGTGTCGATCTTGCACTTAGCTAGCTCCTGGATCAGCCGCTCTGTCTCATACAAGGACAAGAATTCGGCGATGCACACACAGATGAAGGTCGTCTGTTCCTGTGGGGCACAAGACAAGAGTAAGGAAGGGATCTCGCTATCCTCATGAGCCTCTCACCACCTGCTGGATCACAACTCACAGGGTCCTTGAACTGCTCACTAACAGATCGGATGACAGGCAATGTCTCTTCTAGCTTGGAGGCCAGCTGGTCAGCATTCATGTCCCCCAGGCCCAGCATGTTGCACATCTGTGGGGATGAGGGGACAGGTTTGTCACCTTCCTGGGCCCATCAGGGGCTTGCTGAATACTGCAGCATTTCCATGAAAGGTGTGGGTCCTGGGGCCAACTCATGGGGTAGGTCTGTGTAATTTTAGTTCTCCCACTTTGTGAGCAAACAAGCCAAGATATCTGACCTCCTGAATTCTCAGTTTTTCCATCTCCACACCTTACCTCCAAGAGCTGTTTGCTATGTGAGCTGCCATGTGTTTTATTACAGACTGGTGCTAAGCACTAAGTAGATACCTAGCAGACATTACTATCTGAGTGAGGCTGGAGGAAAGACTATGCTCTCTCTAGACACGGGAGTGGGGGCAAGTGTCATACTATTGACAATCCACAGAACCATTCTTGGTCCTTCCATTTTTTTTTTTTTAAGTGTATGTGCTGTTGAATGAGCATTACAGCTGACAGAGAAGGAAAGGAAGACCCAGAGAAGTGAAAGATTGACTTGAGGTCACATAGCGGGTGAAATTTGGAGGGAGGCAGTCCATTTGACAGCGGGGGAGACAGGGGACCATGCTTCTTGCTCTGCCACACGGAACATGGCACCGGCAAGACACCAACAGAAGGAGTGTGTGGCACCTGCCTGTGAGATGAAGGGGCTGATCTGGTTCTTGATCTGCATGAGGCGGCCCAGGCCTCGCTCCACGATGGTAGGGAAGTTCAGGAGTCTGAGTGTGTGGCCGGTGGGTGCTGTGTCGAACACTACCACTGAGAAATTCATGCCTTTCACCAGCCTGAGGGGAGATGAGGGTCAGGCTCACACCAGAGGCCCTCCCAGGGGAGGCAGGCAGCCCTCCAAGCCCTCCCAGGCTTACCTCATGACCTCAGCATAGCTCATGGCCTCATCAATGCCAGGGAAGGCGCTCATGGCCTCCTGCATCATCTTCTTGCCCATGCTCAGCATGTTGTCCTCCTCGAAGAACTCGTCGGGGAGCTCTGCCACGCCCAGGCTGGGGTCTATCTCCTGGGGGCCAAGGGGACCAGACTCAGGCTGCTGCGATGACCGACTCCCAGAGGGGGTCTCAACTCCTAGGTGCAGGCCAGAGGAAGCCCATGTAGGGCTCCAACCACATAGGATCCTGGGTCTGTCCCATCAATAGTTTAACCTTCACAATCAAGTAAGAAATTGCAAACTGGGACTAGGGGAGGCCCCAAAGATAAACTGAAACCCATGCCCATTGCAGGATTTGCATAGCTGTGTGCCACCCAAAATTTGCCTTCCCAATATACAACCACAGCTAGCTCCAACTATTTTTCAGATCATGCCTCTAATGTGGGCCATCTTTGAATATAATTCTATTATTTATTTATTTGGTTTTTCAAGACAGGGTTTCTTTGTGTAGCCTTGGCTGTCCTGGAACCAACTCTGTAGACCAGGCTGACCTTGAACTCAGATATCCACCTGCCTCTGCTTCCTGAGTGCTGGGATTAAAGGCATGTGCCACCAAAGCCTGGCAGATTCTTTTAGTTTTTTTTTTTTTTTTTTTTAAATTAATTTATTTATTACGTATACAGTGTTCTGCCTGCATGTATGCTTGCAGGCCAGAAGAGGGCACCAGATCTCATTACAGATGGTTGTGAGCCACCATGTGGTTGCTGGGAATTGAACTCAGGACCTTTGGAAGAACAAGCAGTGCTCTTAACCTCTGAGCTATCTCTCCAGCCCCGATTCTTTTAGTTTTTTAAAGAAAGAAAGTAGGGGCTGGAGAGATAGCTCAGAGGTTAAGAGCACTGACTGCTCTTCCAGAGGTCCTGAGTTCAATTCCCAGCAACCACATGGTGGCTCACAACCATCTGTAATAACATCTGGTGCCCTCTTCTGGCATGTAGGCAAAACACTGTATACAATATACACAATAGATAAATAAAAATTAAAGAAAGAAAAGATGAAATGCTGCTGGTTTTAACACCTCATTTGCCCTGGGAAGAACCCCAGGCGCCACATACTTCCTTTTGATTTGCATCCCTGGCAGAGTCGAGGTCCTGGCTCTGTATGCTGGACAGAGCTCAGCCTTCAAGAACTATCCCCGCCAAATTATTTCTCTCTGCTCTGGCAAGTTCCAGTCACATTCAAATATGCCCTACCACCATCTTTCTCAGACAAGCCCTTCAAAAGCCAAGTGTGGTGCTGTGTTCCTGCAGACTCAGCTGCTCTAGAGACTGAGCAGGAGTTCAAGGCTAGCCTGGGCAGTATAGTTGAAACTCTGTCTCAACAACTCCCTGTTTCTCTCCTGTGAGGTTCCCATTTCTCAGCTCTCATCATGACAGTTACTATTACCCTCATTAAACCAAAACCAAGCAATCTTAGGCACTGGAGAGATGGCTAGGAAGTTAAGAGTCCTGGATGCTGTTCTAGAGGGCCCAGGTTCAATTCCCAGCAACCACATGGAGGTTCACCACCACGTATAAATCCAGTCCCAGGGGATCCAACACCCTCTTCTGGACCCGAGGGCACCACATCCACTTGGTGCATAAACGTACATGCAGACATAACATCAATGCACAAGAAAAAAAAAAAAAATGAAGTGAAACCAATCAGTTTTTGTCAGGCCCATGTCATATGCCTGTCATCCCCATACTTTCGAGGAGGATCATAAGTTTAAGGTTATCCTTGGCTACAAGGTTGAGGCCACACTAGACTACATGAGACTCAGTCTCAAAACAAACAAATAAACAAAAAACTCAGAATAACGAGGCTTGAAGAGATGCCTTAGTGGTTAAGAGTACTAGCTGTTCTTGCAGGGAACGTAGGTTTGATTCCCAGCACTCACATCAGGCATTTCACAACTACTTGTATCTTTAGTTCAAGAGGAATCTGAAGTCTTCTTCATACCTCTCCAAGCACTGCAGGCAAGCAGCACATGCCACACACAGCCACACGAACACACACATAAAAGTGTAAAAAAAAAAAAAAGGATGGCCTAGTGGATAAAGCACTTGTGTAAGTGTGGGAACCAAAATTTGGGTCTCCAGAACCCGTGCAAAGGTGGGCATGGTAGCATGACTCCATAATCCCAGGGCTGCTCTGTTGAGATAAGAGGTGGGGAACCCCTGGCAACTCTCTGGCCACCTGGCCTTGTGCATACAGCTGTAAGCGAGAGACTCTGTCTCAAACAAGGGGGAAGAGCAAGCATCAGTATCCCAGTACCTGGAGGTGTCCTGATACCTCCATAATGGCACATGGGCATGGGTGTATGCACACACACACACACACACACACACACACACACACACAGAAAACATGAAGATGTGACGTATGTAAACCCCCAGCCTTTTTGCTACTCTTCCTGATTTCACCCTTGACTTGCAATCTAATTTCCATATGACAGCCAGACATGGATTTCTTTGTTTTTTTTTTTTTTGTTTGTTTGTTTTTCCAGGCACGGTTTGTCTATGTAACCCTAGCTGTCCTGGAACTCGCTCTGTAGCCCAGGCTGGCCTTGAACTCACAGAGATCCGTCTGGCTCTGCCTCCCAGTGCTGGGATTAAAGGCATGTGCCACCACCCCGGGCCAGGCACTATAATATTTTTAAAGATAGGGTCCTACTATGGAGCCCTGCTGGCCTCAAATTCATAGTGATCCACCTGCCTCTACTTCTCTAGCGCTGGGATTAAAGGTATGCGTCATCATGCCCAGCCCTTTACAAAGCATGAACTTGAAAGCTGGGAATGAGACTGAATAATGGTCTAGCATGCTGGATACCCTGGGCTTCATCTCAAGCAGTAGCAGCAGCAGCAGCAGGAGCAGCAGCAGCAGCACCACCACCACCACCACCACTAACAACAACATGAGTATGGGGCTAGAGAGATGGCTCAGCAGTTAAGAGTGTGTACTGCTTTCTAGAGGACCCTCATTCAATTTCCAGTACCCACATAGGGGTGGGAGTTCACAATTGCCGGTAACTCAAGGGGAACCTGATACCTCTGGCCCACTGCACATATAACTAAAAATAAAGTTAATCTTCAAAAGAATAGCTTTCTTTTTTTTTTTTTTTTTTTTTTTTTTAAAGATTTATTTATTTGTATACATGTATCCCTGCAGGCCAGAAGAGGGCACCAGACTCATTACAGATGGTTGTGAGCCACCATGTGGTTGCTGGGAATTGAACTCAGGACCTTTGGAAGAGCAAGCAGTGCTCTTAACCTCTGAGCCATCTCTCCAGCCCAAGAATAGCTTTCTAAAAAAAAAAAAAAAAAAAAAAAAAAAAAAAAGCCTGCTTGGGGATGTCTTTCTGTACGCTGTGAATATATATATGTTGTATAAGCTGACTTGGCCTATGGCAAGGCAGCTTAGAGGCAGGCAGGAAATCCGAGAGAGACAGGAAAGAGGAAGGAGTCTGGAAAAAGAAGCTGAGAGCTGCCACCAGGAGAAGCAAGATGTAAAAGTACTGGTAACCCACGAACCCATGTAGCAATGCATAATTTAATACATATGGGTTAATTTAAGATATAAGAGCTAGCTAACAAGAAGTCTGACCCACAGGTCATACAGTTTGTAAATAATATAAGCCTCAGTGTGTTTACTTGGGACCAAGCAGTTGCGGGACGCGGGAGGGAGAGATTCATCCCAACTGCAGGGCCAGGCAGGACTGGAGAAACCTTCCAGCTCCAAAAGCCTTCTATCAAACTTAGACTCAAAGCCAAACTGCTTTTGCTTGGCCAGCAAAACCCCACAGTGCCTACCTCTGGTTAGTTCTTCCTCCTACTCCTTCCCTTCCCTTTGCTTGCTTAGCTCCATTTGGTCACCTTCCTGTTCCTTAATGGTGTCCTTCCCATACGTCCCTCTGGGAGTATGCAGGGAAAGGGTGACACCAAAGAGAGGAGTATGTAGACTATGAATGGCTTGGTGGCTGCTGGTAGGTATGCCCCTAGAAGACCTTCTGGTTGGAGCTCAGTGGTTAAGAGCACTGGCTGCTCTTCCTGAGCATTTGGGCTTGATTCCCAGCACCCAGATGGTGTGGCTCATAACCATCTGTAACTCCAGAGGATCTGATGCCCTCTTCTGGCCTGCATGGGTATTAGGCGTGCATTCTGTGTAAAACACCTGTCATTAAAACAAAACAAAACAAAACGCCAGGCCGTGCTAGTGTACGCCTTTTATCTCAGCACCTGGGAGGCAGAGCCAGGCGTATCTCTGTGAGTTCAAGGCCAGCCTGGTCTACAGCGTGAGATCCAGGACAGGTACCAAAGCTACACGGAGAAACTCTGTCTCAAAAAACCAACCACCAAACAAACAAACAAACAACAACAGTAACACCAACAAAAAAGGGAACCTCAACCAGAGCCAGTTCCAGCTTTACCTACCATAGCAAAGAGGTTGTCATAGCCTTTGACCTTGGTAGGCACCTTGGAGAACTTCTGATCAAAAGCATCTGAGATGTTGTGGGCTGGGTCTGTGGAAATGATTAGAACACTCTCACGTCCTTTAGACAGCTGGACCGCCAGGCTGCAGCTGCACATAGGAAGGAAGGAAGGAAGACGAGGAGTGAGGAGCCAGCCTTGGTAGTGGGGTTTATAGCAGGAGATGCAAAGTCGGGCCGCAGGGACCTGGATCAGAGGGACCTTAAGAGCAAGTATGGGAGCATGCCTTAACATCTGCAGAGATCACCACCTGATCCTTCCATTTGGATTGGACTGGTGTGCAATGTTTAGTTGACTGGTTCGGCCTGTTAGAGTGCCTGCTTTTTTGGTATGCAGTGGCACAGTCCAGCTGTCCAACCAGCACAGATTGCTCTTCCTCCCTCCCTCGTTCAGGGACAACACGTACTTCACCTCTCAATGGACTGAGGCACTCTAACCATGTGCCTTTTACACTCCCTTCTACTCCTTCCCGCGCTGGGCATCAAATGGAAGGTTCGTCATACTATAACAGCTTGTATTAGTGTCCCCTCTACTATCAACTTCCTAGGGGGTACTGTCCAGGCGACTGCGATTATTTAAATGCTCCTCTGCACACACCACGCGCTGGATTCACAAGACCCAAAGAGGGATAATCCAACTCAGGACGCCAGGCTTGCATTCAGGAGGTATCTTCGGCAAGCTGCAGTAACTTCCGGAGAGTACAACCCCGAAGAGCCCCGCTCAGCTCGCTTTGCCCCGCTCGGGATGAAAAAGCCGGCCCCAGTCCTCCCCTTCGTCCGGTGGTACATCCCACCCGTCTTCTTGGCCCCACCAGAGCCTCCTTACCTGCAGGTGGTCTTACCCACGCCACCTTTGCCCCCGACGAAGATCCACTTAAGGCTGCGCTGCTCGATGATATTGCTAAGCGTGGGTTCTAGCGGCTCCACATCAGGAGCATCCTCGAACTCCTCTGCCTCAACCCCCCACCCGGCCACCCCTGCCGCCATCTTGGAGCCGGGTCACGTGATCGAGCGGGACGCACCACGTCCTAAACACCTACAGGGGAAATGAATCTGCCACATCCCTGTGGAGGCGGGAAGCCTGACTTATTCTACTCCTGCATTGACATTTAGGAACAATAAACGCTATATTTTCACCGTTTTATGCGTCGAGGACTCACCTTGGTGAACTTTTGTCTGTAGTTTTCTAAGAATGACCCTGTCTTGTAAGTATATTGGTATGACTCACATCATTGCCTTCCAGTGATTGGATCCTAAGTCTTGCGGTACTCTTTTCATTGGCTGTAGCTTGTTTCACTTCCACTAGTCACGCTCAAGTCCCTGTAGGCGGCAACCTCTCTCTCCTTAGCAACCAGCCAAACATCCCGTCTAAGCTCTTTGAAGTTAGAGCAGAGGTGTCTCTTGGCTCGATTCTATAGGCTCAGATTCCTGATGATCATTTCCTCCTTACTTTCTATTTTGTACCTCAACATCTCTTCTTGTCCGCCACTTACTCAGTTGGTTGTGAGCCACCTGGCTCCTGCCGCAAACCAATCACGAACGAACTGGTTAGTTGGCTGAGGGTCGATAAAAGGCAAAAAGACTCCATTTGTGGCAGGGTATGCAGACTTTTGCCTCTGTGCTCGGAATACCCATGCTGGGCAGGAATGATATCTGCAACAGTCGTCCTTGTAGAGAGAACTTTAGTTTCCGAAACTCTGGTTGCGCTTGGCGTTGTGCTCCCCCCTTGTACACGTGTGTGCTCCAAGTTCAGCAAACGCTGTTTGAATTGAATCCCTGTTCTCTGGAAGGAATACAAGGGTTCTTAGTCCCCTTGGTGCAGAACTCAGCGCAGAACATTAACTCTTAGAGAAGGACTCAGCCTAGAATTATCTTCAGCTTCATTTGAGTGCTCAGCTTCTAAAATACTACTCTCAGACAGGGCATCTAGCTGCACGTAGCCAGCAGTTTCCTTATTTAAAGGTAAGAGATTAAATTCCGAGATAGATGTCCAACCTAGAGAATCTTCCATTTCTAATAGGAGGTATCAAGTTAGATAGATATGCTTTCCAGAACTAGTTAGAGGCCACCCAAGTTCCCAAGAGTTCATAGAGCACGCAGTCGCCAAACAAGATCTTTTTTTTTTTTTTTTTTTTTTTTTGGTTTTTCGAGACAGGGTTTCTCTGTGTAGCTTTGCGCCTTTCCTGGAACTCACTTGGTAGTCCAGGCTGGCCTCGAACTCACAGAGATCCGCCTGGCTCTGCCTCCCGAGTGCTGGGATTAAAGGCGTGCGCCACCACCGCCCGGCCCAAACAAGATCTTTTCAATTACAGAGTTCTGGTGGTCGACTGGGACTGTGCTCTCAACCTTTAGAGGAAACTCGGGTTCCAGACGATGGTTCTGTGCTTCTGTCTGTTTAACGAACTCGTGCTGGCAGGATTAGGAAAATCCGAGGAACAGAAGGAAAGGAACCCGGCTTCTGGGCTCCACCCACTGGTCGCCAGGTCAGAGCACCTTTGCCCCACCCAAGCCCCGCCCACTCTGCGTTGGCTTCTGGGATCACTCCTCTCTTCCCAGCATGCAGTGCTTCAGACGAAGCCAGTCCCGCGCCAAGCGCGCGGTCTGAGAGCCTTTCCCGAAGTCCCTTGCGCGGCACCTGGCGACAAAATGGCTGCCCGAGGGAGACGGGCGGAGCCTCCGGGTCGGGAGGCGCCCGGCCCGGCGGGCGGCGGCAGGAGCCGATGGGCTGAGTCGGGGCCAGGAACGTCACCCGAGAGCGGGGACGACGAGGTATCGGGCTCAAGTCCGGTGTCCGGCGGTGTGAACTTGTTCGCCAACGACGGCAGCTTCCTGGAGCTGTTCAAGCGGAAAATGGAGGAGGAGCAGCGGCAGCGGCAGGAGGAGCCACCCCCGGGCCCGCAGCGACCCGACCCATCGGCCTCCGCCGCGGCGGGCCCAGGGAATCCGAAGAGGAAGGGCGGCCCAGGCCCCACACTCAGCTTCGTAAGGAGCCGCGGGGGTGGGGGCGGGCGCCGGGGCCCGTATTGGCAGGGGGAGTCGGGCCCGGGAAGGGGTGTCCTGGTCCCAGGCAGTCTTCAGCCGGGATGCCCGGACGGTCCCGGTCGCTTGCTGAGAATGTTGAACCTGGATTCCGGACGAGGGGTGTTTCTGGGCGGTAGTGGGAAGCCCCAGGTCTTACTCGCGGGACCCGGGAACCGGGAAATTGCATTGGAAGCAGCGCTCTGGGGATAGGGGACCCTAGATGCTAGGATTCCTGTTTGATTTTGACTTTGAATAGTGGGGACCCAAACACACAATTTGAGGGAAAAGGAGGGGACAAATTCAAATTCCGAGTCTGCTGTATTCGTTAGACTCACACCACGGACCGTAGCCGGGCGTGGTGACACACGCCTTGCAATACCAGCACTCCGGATTCAAGAAGACCGAGGATTCGAAAGTGAGAGCCTGTCCTAATTAAACAAAACCAACCAACCAACAACAACAAGCAAGTCACTGACTTTGTGACCTTAGGAAGATCATTCGATTTCTTTCTATATCACTTAACTGTTGTCCGTTTATTGAGCACCTTACCTTGTGATGGGTATTCAGTGGTGAATTTGACAGAACAGAACGTTGTTTGTTTGGAGCCTGGGTTGCCTACTCTGATTTTCTGTAGTTCTAGTAATTGACATCATTTTTCCTTTTGATATGAGTATCCCATAGAAAAGTCAGTACACACTCTTAGAGAAAGAACTAGACCAGTGGTTCTCTACTGGGGACAAGTCTCCTTACCCTCATGTATTTTGTAAAGTCTGTAGACATTTTGGTTGTTAAAACTCTGAGAGGAGATGCTAGTGACATCTATGGGTAGGTACAGGAATGCTGTTCAATATCCTACAGTGCATGGGATAACAAAGAATGATTTAGCTGAAAATGCCGAGAGTACCCGGTTGAGCTCTAGGTTAAATCAATTGGACATATAATTTTTGTTAGTTTTGAGCTTGCTTTGTCTCAGGCGTTGCATTAGAGGCCCTGTAGTGGGGAGGAAGAAATATTGGTTTGAGAATAGCAGATCGTGGGTCAAATCCTGGATCCAGCTCTGTGGTTTGGGGTAAGGCTCAAGTTTCCTTACCTCTTACAAGGGTGTATGAGCCAGACAGGGTGGTACACACATGTGATCCTAGCACTGTAGAGGCTGAGACAGGAGGGTCGCAGAGTTTGAACTCAGCCAAGGTTATGTAGCAATAACCTGTTTTTAGAAACCACACAAAAAGGGTGTGTTTGTGTGGGAGCTGAGACTGGAGGGCCTCAAGTACAGAATGAATTCAGAGCCAGCCTGAGCAACTTTGTGAGACCCAGCTTAAAGTACAAACAAGAGGTGTGGGGATTTAGCTCTGTTAGATGCTTGGAGTGCTTGATCCTAGATTCCATCTGCAGCATCTCACAAAAAGTGGTGAGTGGGGCGATGTAGTCCCAGCAGTGTCTGATGCCTAGTTGAAGGGTGAGCACAGGATGTTGTCTTAGAGGCCCCCCAGTTAAGGGGAGAAGATGGGATACCAGGGTGAAAATCCAGAGCAAGACTGTTCTTAGAGGAAGTAGAAAGTGACAGTCAAGAGTAGAGGTTGAAATTTTTTCCAGGAATGGGAGCAGCAGTAGTGTTACTATTATTTTCATTTGTTCATGAGTAGCCATTATAGTTACACCCCTAAAAAAGCCAGGCCAGATCAGGACAGGAGAATTAAGGATACTTTGTGATTCAGGATGCTCTGACTGGCTTTGCACCATCTGATCATGAGTATTGCTCTCTTGTTGACAGCCTGTCCTGCCCCTCCCAGACACTTGTGTTTTCTCTAAAATGGGGTAGTTATTACTTTCAAACAGCATAACTGAATGTGAGAGGAGATAACATGACCACAGCACCCTTTGTGTGGCATATAAGGCTTGGTATGTAGTAATGCTCAATAAAGGTATTGTTACCTATATGGTCCCTGCCGGGACAGGGTGAGGCCTGGGCAGAAAGAGTGAGGACAGAGCCAGTCCCCAGTAAGGTGAGCACTCCTCTGGCCCCCTGGGAGGGTAGCCTGGGGCCCAGGACTGCCTGGGCATGGCAGCCCAGGGCAGGCGCTGAGTCGAGTGTGCTCCTCTCTGATTGCTGCGCAGGTCGGCCGGCTGGAGGAGCTGGGCGAGGCGTCGATAGGAAGGTGTAGTGGGCCTCAGCACCGCCAAGGGCGGGCCCGGCTCCTGTAACCCTTGCAGTCTTCTGTCCCTTCACCCAGGTGGGCAAGCGCAGAGGCGGGAACAAACTAGCCCTCAAGACAGGAATAGTAGCCAAGAAGCAGAAGACGGAGGATGAGGTGAGTGGGCTGGCTAGGGGTGCCACCTTAACTGCCTTTTCCTTCCAGACTCAGGCTTTGGATGGGTGGGCCTGGTAGGGTGGTAGGTCCCCAGATAACCTGGCTCTGCATTTTAGTGTGACATTGGGGGTGGGGGAGCTGTCATGATGTTCCTGACTCTTGTCCCCAGCTTCTCGGGCATCTGTCTTCCAACCAGTCCTCCCCTCCTCCAACCCCACAGGTATTAACAAGTAAAGGTGACGCATGGGCCAAGTACATGGCAGAAGTGAAAAAGTACAAAGCCCACCAGTGCGGTGACGATGATAAAACTCGACCCCTGGTGAAATGACCCCCTCCCAGGTGCTCACTGCCTGGGACTCTCTGCAATGTACATAACTATTTAAGGCGGTAATGGCAGCGGCCTTCCTGGAGGACTGATACACAGAAGGAAACCAAGGCGCTTCCCGTGGCCGCAGACCATTCTCCAGGACTCTTTTTTTACCTTGAGCACTTGCCTCCTGAGACTCACTAGACCAGTGGTTTACTGTCCCCTTTCTTCCCACCACCGCTTTCTCTGGCTCTGTCTGTCTCTCTTGCTGTCCTTCTCCTTTTAGCAGTCACTTCTGAGAAGTAAAGAACCTGATTTAGTGCTGGAGCTGTGTGCTTGCTGTGTCGTCTTTGCGGTCTCCCAGCTCAGACTGTCCCCACTGGTGGCTGCCACACCTACCAGTGCTGGAGTGGACCCATTGTGAGGAGGTGAAGGGAAGTTCTGTAGCCAGGGACCATGCGGCCTGTCATGTACCCTCAAGACATCTTCCCTCTTTAGTAACTGTGGCACTTGGAGTCCTGTCTGGTTTGTGTTTTTATTTTGAGACAGGGTCTTATGTGCTGCATGGGTTTGTTTCCTCCCTTGGCAGCATGGTATGGACATGCACTACCTTCCAAGTCCTTCACAGTCTCGGTTTACTGTGACTTGGCTTGTACTTAAGTGTGAGTGTGCTTGTCTGGTGCACATAAGGCACTGTCCAGTCTCCAGCACCCCGTTGTGTGCTGTGCACTAATCTTACGATTTGGTTAATTCAGAGCTGCTATTTTATTTCTTCCCCAGATAGTGACCAAGCACTTACCACCATATGCCAAGGCTGTTCTGGACTCTGGGGATCAGAGCATCAACCAGCCAACACTCTCCCTGTCCTTAGAGGAGACAGATGGGAAGAAAGCGGGGAGGCTTTTTGGGTGGTGACTACTAACAAGGATAGGATAGAGGCTTGTTGGGGAGGGGATGTCTGTTTTAGGCCTCTTTTTATATTTTTTGGTTGTGAGCCTAGCCTTTAATGGTTGATAGATTCTCTCCAGCCCATATGCCACTTTTAAAAAATTTTATTTTTTGCTTTTATGCATGTCTGTATACCACATGCATGCCTGGTACCTGTGGAGACCAAAGATAGCAGCAGATCCCCTGGAACTAGAGTTACAGCTGGTTGTGAACTGTCATGTAGTTGCTAGGAATTCAGCCTGGGTCCTCTGGGAGAGCATCAATGCCTTTAACAGCTAAGTCATCTTTCCAGCCTCCTTAGGTGACATTTGATCAAAGTCTGGAGGGAGGGAGGTGAGGAAGTGTCTCAGTAGAGGTCTCAAGACACTATAAAGACAGGTTGTACAACAGCAAGTTCTGATGGGACCTGAGGAAGGACAGATAGCTCTGATCCTGGAGTGTTAAGGTGGTGCCCCTGACCTTTCTGACAAAGCAATCTGAAGGCACTATGTTCATTCACTCAGTTAACACATATGATGTAGGAGTGGGCATGGTGACTCATGCCATGATCTCAGTGCTTGGGAGGTGGAGGCAGGTGGATCAGGAGTTTAGGGTAACCCTTGTCTCATGTAGACTCTCTCCAAAAACCACATACAAAAAATAAAGTTGGTCAGGGTTGACAGCTTGAGAAGATTTGCTCTAGATCCCAAAGGTGGCAAGATAGTGTGGAAGGTCCTTGAAAGTGCTCCAGGCAGAGGTAATAGTAGGTATGATCTTCCAGGGTTCATAGGTCTTCCGAGGAATTGGTGGGTGGGTTGTGAATAGGGGAGGAAACACAAACTAATGGTAGTCAACTGTGTGGCTGCCTCTTTGGAAGCCAGCAACAGTTGGATCTTAAGCACATATAGACACAAGTAGGTCACCACTGTAGCAGCTTGGCCTCTATTCTGGAGTGTGTCAATAAGCAGAGCGAGTTGAAATCCAGGCCCTTCCCGTCACAGAGTCTAACCAGGTATGTGACCTAGGAGATGTGAAAGGAAATTCAAGTACAAGTTTGGATGAGTCACAGCCCTCTTTTTCCCTGTTTTTGTGCCTGTTAGCGGTATGATTCTATATAAATAAATCACTTAATCCTTTTTAAAATTAATTTTTTTCGTTTGTATGTCTATCTGCCATGTATGTATAGAGGTGTTGAATCCTCTGGAGTTAGAGCCGGTTGTCAGCCACCTGACAGGAATACTGGGAACTGAACTCTGGTCTTATGGAAGAGCACTAAGTGCCCTTATCCACTGAGCCATCTCTCTAGCCCATCACTCAGCGTTTCTATGGCTCAGGTCTTTGTCTATTTTTAGCCATTTGAGACAAATTTTCTCTATGTAGCCCTGGCTGTCCTGGAACTTACTATGTAGACCAGACTGGCCTCGGAGAAGTGGACATCCACCAGACTGCATGCCAAGAGCTGGGATTAAAGGTGTATACCAACATACCTGTTTTTTGGGGGGGTAGGTTAGAGACAGGGTTACTGTGTGTATTCTTGGCTGTCCTGGAACTCAACTCTGCACACCAGGCTGGCCTTGAACTGACAGCCGCCTGCCCCTGCCTCCTGAGTGACGGGATTAAAGGTAGTGTGCCACTGCCGCCAGCCCCACACCTGGCTTGCTTTTGTCTATTTTTAAAGTTAGGAAGCATCTTTAAATTCAAATTGTAAAGACCCAGGGCTGGAGTGTAGCTTAGTGATGCAAGGCATTTCCCTGGCATTTGAGATGGTGTCCACATATATGATCCCCATCACTTGCAAAAAGCAAAAGAAGATACATGTATAGTTGGCTATAACTGGTTAAAACTGCTTTCATTGCATCTCTGAGAGAAGTTAGCTTATATTTACAGGCTGTTTTGCAGTTCTGGATGGAACCTATTTTCCAGTGCATACTGACAGGCACACTAACATTGTTCTACATCTTGGGGGCCTTGTTTAAAAATTTGACTGGAGCTGGAGAGATGGCACACTGGTTGTGAGCATTGGCTCTTGCCAGAGGACCTAGGTTTAGTTCCTCTGGAGCTGTTGTTAGAAGTGGTTCCTTGTTGCCTGACTGTAAGTCCTAGGGACTGAACTTAGGTCCTATGGAAGAGCAGTACGTGAGGCTTCTTTCCAGCCCTTGTAACTTTTTTTTTTTAATTACACTTATTTGTGTGCATATTTCTACTATGGCACACATGTGGAAGTCAGTGGACTTGCCTTAAGTCAGTTCTCTTTCCACCATGTGGGATGGAACTCAGGTTGTCTGGCATGGTGGCAAGTGCCTTAATCTGTTGAGCCATCTTTCTTTCCAACCTTTCCCCGACACTCTTTTTGAATGACTGAGATGGAACCCAAAGTGTCATGTATGCTGATGACCAGTCCAGAGACCATGAGTTACACATTCTTTTTTTTTTTTCATTCTTATTTTCCTTTTTTCTTTTAATTTTTCTAGACAAGGTTTCCCTGTGTAACATCCTTGGCTGTCCTGGAACTCACTTTGTAGCCCAGGCTGGTCTTGAACTCACAGAGATCCGCCTGCCTCTGCCTCCCGAGTGCTGGGATTAAAAGTGTACGCTACCACCGATTGGCCGAGTTACACATTCTAAAAACCAAAACTGTTTGTGATGAGATACTCAGGCAGAGAGACTTCTGTAAACAGAGTTTATGTTCTCCAGTCAGATTCAAAGTTGGGCAGGAGCTAAATGCTTTTAGTTGAAATCAAGTCAATATTGAGTGCATAGGGCCACTGTGAGAATTGCCTAGGAAAATACTATTTGGAAACCTCATGGCAGGGAATAAATGATAAAAACGGAAAGGAGAGCTCAGTATAGTGGTGCTCAATTGTAATTATCCAGGAGGCTGAGGTGGGTGGATGGTTTAAGATCAGCCTGGGCAATACAGGAAGACACCAAATCAAAATGGGGGGGTGGGGAGGGGGAAGCCAGGACACTTGTCCTGATACAAATCTCTGTGGAGAAAGGAAGGAGCCTGCTACTGAACCTGTAGTGGTCACACTATCGTCTGTGCCTACGGCAAGAAGACTGCAAGTTGGAGGCCTGCTTGGGCAACAGGTAGACCCTGCCTCAGGAAAAGAGATTTTCAATTTAATAAATGGACCAGTGAGATGCAGGGTGGATCAAGGAGCATACACAAATGCCTGAAGACCAGAGTTCAGTCCCTAGGACCAGAGAGAACCAGCTGTGCAAGTTGTCACAGCCATTCAAACACACATTTTTAAAATGTATTAAATGGTCTGTATTTCATATTTGCTCCACATGGCTTCTACTTGGAGTCAATGCCCATGTTTGATCAAACATCGCCCCCCCCCGGCCCCCCAAAAAAAGCTGAAAAAGAATTCATCCTCCCTGTAGCCTTCCAACTCTGAGGGACCAGCCCCCCACTAAGAATAAATCGTGTTTGGCGTCCTGAACGCACGGCACCTTGGGACTTGTAGTTTCAAGGGTCACGGATGTGTGTGAGTTGTGGCGGGACGAGAAAGCTCTGCGCATGTGTAGTGCGTCTTGCCACACGTGTCTTTTAAGGTTTAAGGAGGGTTTCTGTTTATATTGAGAGTTTTTAAGCTAGTTTATTTGGGAGCTTTCCTTTGATTCTCTCAACCGAGCCTAAAACCGAGTAAAAGAAACTCCAATTCTTGCTTTTCATGGAGTGAACGTTGCTGGGACTGATTGTGCTAATGGGGACGTGTGCTAAGTTTCCCTTCAAGTTGAGGCATTCTTAGACCTGTCCCTCACCTGAAAGTCAATAAAATTTAGGACAGGGCTCGGCTGTCCTTTGGGATTAGAGTCCTAGTTGGTTTAGTAAATATTGGTTTAGGCAGGGCGTGAAGACAACGAACGGTCAGTTTTGTGCTGTGCTAAAAGCCAAATTTTCAAAGACTAATTTACGACCTGTCGGCTAAATTTAACTTGGATTATCTCTAATGGAGCAAATTGTAAAATATCCACTGAAATGGAGACGAGTGTCAGGAGAGCGCGCCCCTTATCAGCGACAGGACTAAGGGGAGGAAGACAGGAAGTTAGAGGAAAGCACCGGGGTCTCCAATTTAGACTACCATGCTTTGCGGTTGAAAAGGAAAAACAGTGCTCTACTGGATTCAGTTGGCAGAAGCATTCATGATCCTGCCCTTGCCTGAATTCTCTGGGCAAGGGCTCTTCATCTCACTTTTATCTTCAGGTAGGGGAAGGGATTAGGTCTCCTGTTCGAACTTACTAGCTGATTTTATTTAAAAAGTTGTAGCCAGGGGTTGGAGAGTTGACTCAGCGGTTAAGAGCATTTGTTGCTCTTCCACAGGACCCGGGTTCAAGTGCCAGCGCAGCTCAACAACTGTCTGGTAGCTCTAGCTCCAGGAGATCCAACTCTCTTTTGTCTTTCACCGCCACTAGACACACATGCAGGCAAAACATCCACATAAAATTTAAAAAGTTATAGCCTTATAGGTTTTTTTCAGTTCTATGTAAAAGCGTTACAGTATTGAACAATAACAAAGAGCAGAGAGTTGTTCGTGTCTCAGGGATAAAATCCACCCCAAGCGGCTTCTTGTCCTGCTCTTTATTCGCGTGTGGATCGGATGCTGTTTAGGGGAACTGAAGAGAAACAGCCATTTTAATTTGTTTTTATTTATTTTCTTTCTTTTTTTCAAGACGGGGTTTGTTTTTGATGAAAGGGTTTCGTGGTTGTAGCCCAGGCTTTCATGGTACCAGTGGGTATACTGTTGCCTTACTCCCTGTCTCCGCTCTCCCTCTCCCCAAGTTCTGAGGTTACAGTCTTAGGAGTCGCCACGCCGAGCTGAGAACCGTCTAATTCTTAGAGAGTGTAGTAAGGTCGAAGTTAGCTGTGGTTGAGGGATTCCTAGGCCCAATTTACACACCGGGAGCACCCATGCACTTGCAAATTTCTAGCTCCAGCAACAAGCTGCAGTCAGGAGGGCGGGAGGGATAGCCCAATGGTTAAGAGTACTGGCTACTCTCGCAGAAGACCCGGGTTTGATTTCAACATCCATATGGCGGCTCACAACCATCTGTAACCACAGTTCCAGGAGGGTCCAATGCCCTCTTCTGGTTTCCACGGCACAACTCACATATGGTTCAGGTAAAATACCGCTACACATTTAAAAAGAAAAGAAGAAGAAAGCCGCAGTAAGAAAAAGAAAACGAGATGCTGGGAGGACCTAACGGCTAGAGGGAGGCCTAGAGACAGCACTTATTCCGTCACGTGACCTACCATGGCCGGGGTCGCGCTGCCAGGTCACGTGTGACTGCTGCGCCCTCCGATTGGCTTGGCTAGACCAGTTTGAACGGCCTACGGAAGCCGAAGCTATTCATTTCGGCCGCGTTTATTTTTTTATTCCCAGGCTTTGGCTCCCTCCTTCCGCGCGAGCCTCTGGAGAAGCTGCAGCACTTAGGCGCCGTCGCTGCCTCCTGGGGCCTGGTAGGTGGGCCTCGCTTGGCCGGGGTCCCTTGGCTTCAGCTCTCCTCGAACCTCCCTGGGTTCTGGGCCTGCGCCGCGCGCCGCCCAGGCGTCGGGGTCGCGCCCGGCTGAGAGGCGGGGAACCGGGTTGGGCCAGCTCGCGTGGCCGGCAGAACGGGCCGGGCGGGGGAGGGGGAGCTGAGCCGATCTCAGGGGGTGGGGCCTCGGCGCCCCGGCAGGTTTGGGTGCCACGAGATGCGGGCCAGTGGGGCGGCTGGGGTCGGGCTGGAGGGGCCCTGATTGGGGGAAATCGTCGGGGGACGTCGCGAGGATCGGGTGTGTGTGGATCTGTTTCAGCGGGGTTTGGTTGGGTCTGATTGGGAGAGACAGCCTTGAAAGTTGGGCAGGGGGAGATTGTTAGGTCCTGATAGGGAGGGGCGTCAGACTTAAGCCCAGAGGGCTTTCCTGGGTCTGACTGTGAGGCGATGATGGGATCCGTTGAGGGTAACGCTCTGGGTGAGTGTTTGTGCGGGACTCTTGAGTGGAAGCTGCAGGGATTGGACGGATGGGGGTCTCCGACACCAAGTGGTCGGGGGCTAAAGGTAACTTGATTAGGGGGGCTGCCAGAGATCCGTCATCAGGAATTACTGCTGACTTGGGCGGAGGGTGAGAGCGAGAGAGGCTTGGCCAGACCTGATTGGGGCTGGCAGCGGGCACAGGTTCTGGGGGCTTTGGTCGCGGATTGAGTGGTTTTGACTGGCTCTCGTTCAAAGAGACATTGGAGAGCGGTCGGGCATTGCTTGTATTCTGGTTAAGGGGAGTCACTGACCGCGTCCAGACCAGAAAGGGGGGCATATGCGTCTGCTGAGCTTGTAAGGCAGGTTTAGAGGAGGTAGCAGGGATGAGAAGGATCTAGGCGCTTAAGGGACCTAGAGGAACTCAGGAACCTAGGAGGCGGCTAAGATCTAGCGGAGCTTGAAGGCTGGATTTTGGGGGAAGGAATCCTCGTGGACTGAGCCTTCACCTGGAAGACCGCTGGGGCGGGGCCCTCGTCCTCGAGGGAGGCGGAAGCCGTAGGGCCCGTAACCGGGGGCGGCGGCGGCATGGACCGCCCTAGGAAGAGGGTTCCACGTTAGGCTCGCTGTGGATCCGTCGCGCCCCCGCCACCGGTCCTGATGGCCCGCTTTTATATTCCCCCCACTCTCACCCCCGAGCCCGCGACTGCGTGGCCGAGGATGGCTTAGCTGGCGTGGACCCTGCACTTGGACAGGGACAGGCGCGGATCCGAGGCCTCCGCTTGTGCGCGGAGAGCGCTTGCATCTGCGTGCATCCGCCTCTGCCTTGGGGACTCAATTTGGGTCTCACACAGAACCCCGGCGACCCAGCGCTGACCCAGACTCCTACCCCTGCAGTTCGCCTTGCGCCATGGACTGGCAGCCAGACGAGCAGGGCCTGCAGCAGGTCTTGCAGCTTCTCAAAGACTCGCAGTCGCCCAACACAGCTACTCAGCGCATTGTGCAGGATGTATCCTTCTTTCCTTCCGGGGCTGATGGAACAGGGCTGATGTCTGAACCTCCTGAAGACTAGAGAGGGAGGGACTACTTCTTGATCCCCAGACTCTGCTGCAAGAGAGAACATGACATGAGCGGAGAATTAAAGGCTTATGTCCCTGGGTTCCATTTCCAGAGGTGCAGAAAATGATGGGAATGCCTGATGTTCACTGAGCACTTAATCCTGTAACTGTTAAAGTGAATGCTGTTAACTCTCTTTACAGAGGGGACCTGGAGGCTTAGAAAGGGAAAATGCTTTGGCAAAGCCTCAGCTAGGAACCAGGGTGAGAAGCCCAGCCATCTCAGATTTTAGTCCAGTCTGCCTTGTCAGAATGAGGGTAGATGGGGAGGGACGCTGGAGTTGCACCATGTGTGTTTGTGGTTGAAAACTTTTTTTTCCTAGTTGCTCGTGTAAATATATAAGTATCCTGGTTAGTTTTGTTGTCAGTTTGATATACTACCTATGAAGAGGAACCTTCCTTGAAGACTTGCCTCCTTCAGAATGGCCTGTGGGAATGGATGTGGGGCAGTTTCTTGATTGATAATTGATGTGGGCAGGCCTGCCGGTCCAGCCCTGTCCATCCCATTGTGGATGTTATCTCAGGGTGGGTGGCCCTGGGCTGTATAAGAAAGGTAGCTGAATGTGAGTCTTGGAAGGAGCCAGTAACCAGCATTGCACAGTGGTTTCTGCTTTGGAACTTCTCTCCATGATGAGCTAAAACTAACCCTTTACTTCCTGCCTTGGTCTTGGTCAGTGTTTTATCACAGCCAACAGAGAAGCAAATTAGAATAATGAGTTCAGATTTTTAAATGAAATGGCCACGATGGCATAAACCTTTAATCACAACATTTGAGAGGCAGAGGCAAGTGAATCTCAGAGTTTGAGGGCAGCCTGGTCTTCTGTAGACCCTGTCTCACTTGAAAATAGGGCAAGTCCCCACCTTTTCCTGCAGAGCTGACGATGGAACATAAGGGCCTGGAGCATGCTGGCCACTTGCTTTATCATTGAGCTGCATCCCAGTCCTACTCCCTGGGTCTCAGCCATTCACTCTCTCTGCCTCAGGGCCGGAGACTGTATGGTCTTACACATGCTAGGCGTGTGTTTTACCCCTGAGCTGTATCCCTGGACTGCTTTTTTGAGTCAGCGTCTCTGACAGAATATGTAGCTCAGGTTGGCCATGAACTCGGAGTGGTCTTCCTTTCTCAGCCTCCCTGGTGCTAGGATTATAGGCATGCACCACACCCAGGTAGCCTTCCATTCTGACTGAGAAAAGCAGGCATTATTGGAGTGCGGAAGTCAGAGATGAGTAGCAGCTGACAGTCTTTTCCAACCCATTCCTGCTCTGTAAGGACATAAAGGTGATGCAGGAAGCTCAGACATGTGCCCTAGTCCATGTGTGAACCTGGTCCTCCTGAAAAGGTCCTTTGGTGCTATAGGGATAGTGACTGATCAGTGACATCCCAGGAGCTGGCTGCCTAAATGCTTTGGTCACTCACATTTTGAGCAATGTGGCAGTGAGAGAATATTGCCTAGGAAAGGTTACTGTCTCTCAAGTTCTTTTTTCCTTTTTTCTTTTTTCTTTTTTTTTCTTGAGCCAAGATCTTGCCTCTCAGCTTCCCTAGTTCTGGGATCACAGGGGTGCCCCAATACACCTGCCTTTCCAAGTCCCTTAACAGCTTGGCAGAAACTTAAACAGCTGAACCAGTTTCCCGACTTCAACAACTATCTGATCTTTGTCCTGACCAGACTCAAGTCAGAAGGTATGTTCTCTGTCCCTCTCGCTGTGCAGATCTTGCTTTTCTACTCACTGCCACAGCCCTCTGACCTTAGCACTTTTCCTACAGATGAGCCTACCCGCTCTCTCAGTGGCCTCATCCTCAAGAATAATGTGAAGGCGCATTACCAGAGCTTCCCGCCTCCTGTGGCTGACTTCATCAAACAGGAGTGTCTCAACAACATTGGCGATGCCTCCTCTCTCATCCGAGCCACCATTGGTGAGGGGGCTGTGGGGGTCGTCAGCAGGGACACACTAAGGGCTTGCTCTGGGCCAAGAAGCTATTCAACGTGTTCAGGGTATTGCTTATTGAATGCTCCAGTACCCTCTGTGATGATAGCACTGTTAACTACTGCCATCTGACTGGAGAGGAAACTGAGGCACAGATGATAAAGGGACTTGCCTGGCAAGTAACAGCTTGGAAACAAGCCAGGCAGTGCAGGTCAGTCTTTTTTTCCCCCCTTTTTTTCTTTTTGAGACAAGGTAGTCCAAGCTGGCCTCAAACTTTCCAACCTTCTGCTTCAGCCTCCTGAGTGCCTCAGTAACTCAGTGTCCACGATTTTGTGACGTAGTCTCAAACTCTGTGACTGAGGTTCAGCAGTTGTAATACTTGCTTCCTCTGTCCACATGGAGTCATTAGGAGTGCCCCTCAAATGATTTCTATTCATGAGAATTAGTTAATGGAGGCTGCTTGCTGTGAGTCCAGGAGGAAACACCTGAGGAGCACTAAGATTTACTCAGGCCATTCTCCCTGAAGGCTGTTCACTACAAAGATTAATAGGTGATTTCCTAGCAATGCTTTAACATTTTTAGTTATTTTCTGTGAGGGAGAGCACACAGTACTATACCTGAGTCTGGAGGGCAGAGAAAAACATTGAAGGCGAGTCAGTTCTCGCCTTCCACATTATTGAGATGGGTCTCTTGTTTTTGCTGCACATTGTATTCCAGGCTTATTGGCAAAATAGCTTCCTGTCCTCCTTCCATCTCCTCCCATCTCAGAGTAGAAGTGATGGGATTGCAGATGTGCACCACTGCATCCAGGTCATGTGGGGCTCTGATTACAGATGCACACCACTGCATCCAGGTCACGTGGGCTCTGATTACAGATGCACACCACTGCATCCAGGTCATGTGGGCTCTGATTACAGATGCACACCACTGCATCCAGGTCATGTGGGCTCTGATTGCAGATGCACACCACTGCATCCAGGTCACGTGGGCTCTGATTGCAGGCACACACCGCTGCATCCAGGTCACGTGGGCTCTGATTACAGGTGCACACCACTGCATCCAGGTCATGTGGGTTCTGGGGAGCAAGTCTGGGTCATCTGGCCTGGAGAGTGGGTGTTTTTACCTGCTGAGTCATTTTCCCAGCTCCCACTTTCTTTCTTTCTTTCTTTCTTTCTTTCTCTCTCTCTCTCTCTCTCTCTCTCTCTCTTTCTCTATCTCTATCTCTCTCTCGCCATTATTTTCTTGAAATCTGTCAACTAAATTGGTTTATTTTTACTTTTTGTGTGCTGTGCCTAGAAACTAGAGGACAACTTTGGAGGTTGTTTTTCTCTATTATGTGGGCTTAGGCCATAAGGGGTGGCTGCAAGTAAGTGCCTTCAACCACTAAGGTAGCTTGCTGGCCCTTCTATAGAGTATTTTAAGGAAAAGACAGCTATTTATTTATACCTCAGGAAGGGAAGCCTTAAAAAATAAAGGCTGGGTGTGGTAGCACATGCCTGTAATATCAGCACTCATTGGGAGTTAGAGGCCAGCCTGGTCTAAATAGTTCTAGGCCAGCCGTAGGTGAGATCCTGTCTCAAAAAAAAAAAAAAAAAAAAAAAGTAAATAAAATGACTAGGTATGATGGCCCATGCCTTTAATTTTAACACTTGGGAGGTAGTAGCAGATGGGTCTCTGAGTTCAAGGCAAGCCTGATCTTCATAGTGAATTCCAGATCTACAAACTCTATACATGTCCAGATTTTGTTTCTTGTCATTTTTGCCTTAGCAGTATAGTTTTCTGTAGGGTAGTGTGGGGTGTATAGTGCCACTATTCCTGTGTGGAGGTCTGAGGACAACTTTGGAGAATTGTTGTCTCCTACCATGTGGGTCCCAGGAATATCCAAGTCAGGTTGTCGGGCTTGGTGGCAAGCACCTTCATGCACAGCTAGCTCGCTGGCCTACAGTGTACTTTTATAACTGTATTATTGACATTGTTACAGGAATTTTAAGTTACATAGAGGTGATTTAAAGTCTGTGAGAGGTTGGAGACATAACTCAGTTGATGTAGTGTTCCCGTTATCTACAGGAGGATGTGCATAGGTTCCATGCAAGTACTGTGCCACTTCCTGTAACACACTTGATTTTGGCATCTCTGAGGATATCTGTACTTGAAGAAACTTTGGAAGAACTTTAGGGCTCTGGTACTTTTTTTTGAAACAGGGTTTTGCTGCTCAGCCTAGGGCTTCAAACTTGGAATCTTCTGCCTCAGCCTTCTAGGGGCTAGCATTACAGATCTCTATTATAGTGCCTGACCAAAGCCTTCCATTGAAGGCTGAGATCCATGTGGTACAAGAGAGGCTGTGGTGTGGCCAACACCGTGAATGGGGGCTGTCCCATTATGGGATGGCAGAGAGACTTCAATTTTAGGGTTTGGGGAAAAAAAGCGGGGAGGGGCTGGAGAGAAGGCTCAGAGGTTAAGAGCACTGACTGCTCTTCCAGAGGTCCTGAGTTCAATTCCCAGCAACCACATGGTGGCTCACAACCATCTGTAATGAGATCTGGTTAGGCGTGCAGGCATACATGCAGGCAGAACACTATACATAATAAATAAATAAATCTTTAAAAAAAATTTAGGATTGGCATCATTTGAGAGTGGACAGTGGCAGCTTCTGCCCTTGTGAAACACTGCCATCTTGTGTTGATGAGTGGTGTGTGCATTGGCCACCATTTCCAACCCTGCCTAGCAGCTCCGTTGCCCTCAGGCCTCAGATGAAGCCTTTTGCTTAATACCTGTGGATTTCATTATTCTAAGTCAGTTTATTGTAATGTGAACATTAGTTAACATCAGTATATTTGTTTCCTTAGACAAGCGTTCTGTTGCTCTGTGTGTGTGTGCATGCTCATGAGCACGTGGACAGGTGTGCACACCTGTCCACATAGACGGGCCAGAGGAGGGCATCAGCTAT
The DNA here is from genome assembly GCF_949786415.1 of Peromyscus eremicus. Lineage (NCBI taxonomy): Eukaryota > Metazoa > Chordata > Mammalia > Rodentia > Cricetidae > Peromyscus > Peromyscus eremicus. The sequence goes on from NC_081420.1 coordinate 125,627,779, forward strand.
TCTCTTCTTTTACTCAGAAGCATCTGGAGCTATGCTGGTAGCCAGCAAGCCCCAGAGACCCTCCTGTTGCGACTGATTACTTCTGGGATAACAAGTTCGTGCTGCCACACCTGGCTTTTTACCTGGGGGTCAGGAACTGAACTCAGGTCCTTCATACTTGCCCAGCAAGCACTTTTACCCACTGAGCCCTCTCCCCAGTCCCCATCCATGGATTTCTACTAGTCGGTAAGGCTGTTTCTTGAGATAAAAGAGCTTTCATGATGTGACTACTTGACCCCACTTCCTGCCCACAACCTCTCTCCCCCCATTCTGGCCTTTGTCCTGTTACTACGCCAGGCTTGCCGTACTCTAGCCAAGACACTTTTACCCCAGGTGACTGAAGGCCGCCTCCTCTTTATCTGTTTTAACTTCCCTCAGGTCTTTGCGCACACGTCACCATTTTAAAATTGCTCCTCTCTAGCTGGGCACAGGCCTGTAACCAGTTACTCAAGCGTGGAGGCAAGAGGACCTGCAGTTTTAGGTCTTGCCTTGGCAACTTGTGACCTTAACTCAGAAGGTTAAAATAAAAAGCTGGGTTGGGTATTTAGCTCAACAGCAAAAATGCTTGCCCTGGGTTCAATCCTCGGAAGTATGAAATAAAAATAATTGAAAGACAATGTACTCTCCGCCCTTGGCTTGTGGCCCTCCAGATCTTTGGCTTGTGCAGCTTCACCTTCCACCTTCCTCCAGTTCCACGAGTGGTGGTTTGGGGTGGATCACAGTGAGCTCCAAGCATGTGTGCCGAGTCCCCTCTTACTGCCGAAGAGGGTCTGTCACTCCACAGTAGGGTGCTCACTCGGCATTCATGTGGCTTGCGTTTTATCTCCAGCACCCCAAAGGGAGAGGAGGGAGCCAGTGAGCCTGTTCCTTGGTGGGGAGGTTGGAGGGAGCACTAGGCCCTTGCCCAGCCTGAGCAGCCTCCTTTCCCTGGCTGCCCCAGGCATTCTCATCACCACCATCGCTTCCAAGGGTGAGCTGCAGATGTGGCCCGAGCTGCTGCCCCAGCTGTGCAACCTGCTGAACTCGGAGGACTATAACACCTGTGAGGTGGGTGACAGCAGGCCGTGGCCTGGCCCACGCAGGGCTGGATTTTGGAGTAGGACTCAATAGCTCTCTCTGCCTCTGCTCAGGGAGCCTTTGGAGCCCTGCAGAAGATCTGTGAAGACTCTTCTGAGCTTTTGGATAGTGATGCTCTCAACAGGCCCCTGAACATCATGATCCCTAAGTTCCTGCAGTTTTTCAAGCACTGCAGCCCCAAGATCCGGTATGTGAAGTTCCCCGGGCACAGGGGTCTTAGAGCTGGTAGGCATGCGCAGTTCAGAAGTGATCCGTGCCTTCACTGACTACCAGGTCCCATGCCATTGCCTGTGTGAACCAGTTCATCATGGACCGGGCCCAGGCACTGATGGACAACATCGATACCTTCATCGAGGTGGGTCGCTGGGCTTGGGTGCATAGGGAGAGCCGAGGGCCTCAGGCAGCTGACCTTGAGCTTTCTCGCAGCACCTGTTTGCCTTGGCTGTGGATGATGACCCTGAGGTGAGGAAGAACGTGTGCCGCGCTCTAGTGATGCTTTTGGAAGTGCGAATTGATAGACTCATCCCTCACATGCACAGCATCATCCAGGTGTGCATGGCCAGCACTAAGGGCAGATGAGTGGCAGGAGGGGGTTGGGGGACCCCTCTTAGTTGGGCTGGGTCTCAGCCTCTCCCCGTTGCCCCAGTACATGCTGCAGAGGACCCAGGACCATGACGAGAATGTGGCCCTGGAGGCCTGTGAGTTCTGGCTGACGCTGGCTGAGCAGCCCATCTGCAAGGAAGTCCTGGCCTCCCATCTGGTCCAGTGAGTGCTCTAGCCCCATGCCAACAGCCTCTACCCCTGACTGCATTTGCTTACCATAGCTCATATAGTATATGTCGGTTTATTTTGAATCCTGTGTACGTTGATTTTTTATGGGATTGTAGCTTTTAATGGCTTCAAACACTAGGTGACAGAAACAAAGTGTGGTGCCTCATACCCATCACTTGGGAGGCTCAGATGGGGGATTGCCACAGAGTTTTGAGGCTGGACTGGGCTACATAGTGAGTTCTAGGCCAGTCCGGGTTATATAACAAAAACCAAATAAACCAAAACCAAAACAAAGCTACTAACGAGGCAGAAAGATGAGAAAACAATCTTTCAGCAAATCAAGGCCTCAGCCTGGCCATGCCCAGGTGCCCAGGACAGGAAAGGTGTCCACTTCCTCTGTCCTGACTTTCCCTTCAGGCATGACCTTCCTTGTTGTTTTTGTTTTTGGAGGCAGGGTTCTCTGTGTTAACAGCCCTGGCTGTCTTGGAACTCGCTCTGTAGACCAGGCTGGCCTTGAACTCAAAAGATCCACCTGCCTCTGTGCTGGGATTAAAGGCATGCACCACTACCACCTGGCAGGCTCTGGCATTCTTCAGTTTAGGAGTTCAGATGCTTGAGTGATACTTTAATTAGAAAAACAGAGAAACCTTTTCGGGTTTTCGAGACAAATGGGCCTGGGACTCGGGTTCTGACTCCCTCAGACTCTTAAGTGCTGGTGTTAGGGCTGTGTGGAGCCCTTTTCTTGGATCTGTCTGGACGACTTGCCTATCTCCAGTTATTGATAACAAGTAGGAGGTGTGGCTGGAGGGACAGAGAATTTTGAGGAGGATTGAGACACCCTTGTTGAGGGGCAGGATGGTTAAGTCAGTTTTGTGACGAAGGTTATAGTACTCCAGTGTGTATCTGCTTTTCCTGCTCGTTTCCTGCCTCGGGCCCAGCAGCTTCATCTCAGCAATGCCTGGATGTTGGGTCAGATGTTTGTGCTTTGTGTAATGCTGTGGTACAGCATTTTCAAGGGTTCTGGCATTTATTGGGTTTGGTCAAGAACTATTTGGTGGTATTTAACACTAAAAGTGATAGTTGGAACAGCTGGATGTGGCTGTAAACACTTGTAGTCACAGTGTTTGAAGGTTGAGGCAAAAAGTTCATGATGTCCTTTTTTTTTAAATGTGTATCGGTGTTCTGCATGTGTCTGTGCATCTGTGTATACAGTGCCCACAAGGCCAGAATATTTGATTCCTGGGGCTGGAGTTAGAACAACTGATGATCTTAACTACTGAGCTATCTCTCTCTAGTCCCAGTGGCTACATAGATCCTATTTGAAAAGGAGTGGGGGGAAAGATTACGTCTCTTAATCATAGTGGCTGGAAATACGTTGTTAGTTCCCTGAAGGGGATGAGCAGATACAGGACACAGGAAGATGGGTATGTTGAGCAGAGTCTGTCCCTTGCTCAGCACTCCTGCCCACGCCTGCTTCCTCTTCAGGATGGGCACCTCAGCTAGAGTCCCTACATTCTTCCCAACAGTCTCTCTCCCCACAGGTTGATCCCGATCCTCGTGAATGGAATGAAGTACTCTGAAATTGACATTATCCTGCTTAAGGTCAGCTGGGGTATCCACAGTTGGCTATGGGTGGCCAAGACCATGGGTGTTGGGTTGGAGTCTCCAGGCAGTGCTGAGAAGTCTTCCTCGGCTGGTCCCTAGGGGGACGTGGAGGAGGACGAGGCAGTACCTGACAGCGAGCAGGACATCAAGCCACGCTTCCACAAGTCACGTACAGTGACACTGCCCCACGAGGCTGAGCGGCCTGATGGCTCTGAGGATGCAGAGGATGATGATGATGACGATGCTTTGTCCGACTGGAATCTGAGTAGGTTGTAGGCCACCTCTGCAGGGAGAGGGTGAGAAGCTGGTGCCGAGCAGTTTGTGAAGAATTGGTGACATTTAGTCCTATGGCTGAATACCTGCCCCACAGGCCTCTCTGAGCCTGAGTCCCATTGTCCCCCTTCAGGGAAGTGCTCAGCAGCTGCGCTGGATGTCCTTGCTAACGTCTTCCGGGAGGAGCTGCTGCCCCATCTACTTCCCCTCCTCAAGGGCCTCCTGTTCCACCCCGAGTGGGTGGTCAAGGAGTCAGGGATCCTGGTGCTGGGTGCCATTGCCGAGGGTGAGTCTGCAACATTTGATGAGCGTCTACCTGGGTTGACCTGGGCAGTGCCAGAGATGAATGCAGCACCACAACACAGGCCAGGGCTCCTCACCCTTGACTTTCTCAAAGTTTATCTAGTTATTCATTGGTTTTCAGCACAATGTTTCTCTGAGTGTGGACCTATCTGGCCCTCCAACTCCCAGAGATCCGCCTGCTTCTGACTCTCCTGGGATTAAAGGCGTGTGCCACTACTGCCTGGTTTCCTCATTCTTTCCAAAGAGCTCTGTTATCTGTCTTCCCCTTGGCCTGAAAGACACACCCTGATCCCACCCACCACCCCTGCCCCTTGCCAGGAAATTCTCAGCACACCAGCCCTCTTCCTGGTTCTCACAAGCAGGTGATTCTGTGATGGTTCAAGCATAGGACAGCAGGTGTAGTGCCCACTTCAGGTCCTTCCTCAGTACCCATCCCACTGGGGTACCCCTTGTCCTTGGGGAATTCCATCCACATATCCAGGGCCAAGCCCAGGCTTCAGACATGGGCAAACTGAGCTCCACAGGCTGACACCACTTCCCTCATGCCCTGGTGTACATTCTTGCTGTTCGGCTGCCCACCAGAATTAAGAAGTGTCTAGTTTTGGAGTTCCTTTAAATTTGACATGGTGTAAAGAGCACAGTGGTGTGTACACCTGGAGTTACAGAACTGAGGAGGGCTACTGCAAGTGGGAGCCCATGCAGTCTACACAGGGAGTTCAGGCGAGCTAGGGAGACCTCCGAAACAACCCACAGTGTGGCTGGAAGTTGGCGTAGCTTTCGGGCTTTTCCTCCACAAGACATAGGGTATGAACTGTGGCCATTTTTGGCCACGTGTGACCATCTCACCACCCAGAATTGTCACCTAAACTCTGTAAGAGCTTTCAATCTGGAGAGCTTTTTATACCTGTGAGTGAGGCCTGGGGTTTGGAGTAGGATAGTCTATCAGTACAACACTAGTATGGATTTCAGAAAGCTCGAGGTTCCATCCAGAAATGGTTTCATGACCTCTACTTCCTAGGTGACTGTCACATCTCAGATACTATGCAACATATGTGCATGGTTATTTTTTGTTTTTTGAGATAGCGTCTTGTTATGCTGTGATATCCTGCCTCAGACTTCCTAATGCCAGGATTACAGGTGTATATAACCACACCTGACTGAAGCACAATCTCTTATACATGCCACGCAAGTCTTGAACATGTGGCCATCCTGCCTAAACTTCCAGAGTACAGGGAGTATCACCTTACCACCTGTGTGTATGTTGAGACAGTCCTGTTAGGTGTACTGTGTTCTGTAGTCCCGTGAGGGAGCTAGAAAGTTGATCCCAAGGTGATAAAGAGGTGTGTCTAAAGGCCTTTAATCCCAGTTCTTAGAGATAGGCAGATCTCTGAGCTCAAGGCCAGCTGGTCTACACATCAAGTTCCAGAAAGGTCAGGGCAAAAGAAGAGGGGGCGGGGCGGGCGCCTAATGTGTGTGAGGCCTAAGGGTTTTTTTTGTTGTTGTTTGTTTTTGTGGGTTTTTTGTTTTTGTTTTTTTTTAAGAGAGTGTTTCTCTTTGTAGCTCTGGCTCTCCTGGAACTCGATCTGTAGACCAGGCTGGCCTTGAGCTCACAGAGATCCACCTGCCTCTGCCTCCCAAGTGCTGGGATTAAAGGCATTGTTTTGCAAAACAAACAAAACCTCTGTAAATAATTAACTACACAATAATGATAAAGATAAAAAATGAGGGTTCAGTGGTTAAGAGTGCTTGATACTCTTCCAAATGATCTGAGTTTCATTCCTAGCACCCACCTAGCCCCTCACAATTTTCTGTAACTCCAGTTGCTGGAGTTACACTCTTATGACCTCCATGGGTTCCTGCACATCAACACACTCCTTACACAAAAATAGTAAGCGAGAGGGGAGGGAGTAAGAAAAACACAAATACCTCGGGTTTCAGGTTGAGAAGCATTTCCTACCCATCTAAATAACCCTGCACGTTTTGATTAGTCCTGTGTCATTTTGAAGGTTGTGTGGGGGGGTGCTTTTTCTGTGATATGCTAGCCTTGAACTGTGGCATGCCTCCTGCCTTGTTCTAAGTGGTGACATTATAGGTTTGAGCTACCACCCAGCCAAAAATTGAACCACCCCCAGCTCCATTGCATCTGCTGTGTCTCCTCTTGCTCCTGTCTTTCATGGGCTCTTTAATGCCTCCAAGCCTCAGTTTTTCCACCTATCATGTTGGCTTGGCTATGCCTAAGCCCCGCCTTCTCTCTAAGCCCCCCTGTCTCTGGGTTACTGCAGGCTGCATGCAGGGAATGGTGCCCTATCTACCTGAGCTGATCCCACACCTCATCCAGTGCCTGTCAGACAAGAAGGCCCTGGTCCGCTCTATTGCCTGCTGGACGCTGAGCCGCTATGCCCACTGGGTAGTCAGCCAACCACCTGACATGCACCTCAAGCCTCTGATGACAGAGCTGCTCAAGCGTATCCTGGATGGCAACAAGAGGGTGCAGGAGGCAGCCTGCAGGTAAGCCTTGACCCCTGACCCCTGTCCCTTACAGTGGCCCCTCACCCTGGGAAGTGATGACGCCTGTGACTACTGACAAGACACTGATTTCTGTCGTATTCGTACTGGCTGATCCCATGTCCATCCTCTCCAGCTGCCTGGGTCAGCTCCATCTGCTGGAGTCATTAAGCTTTCCTTTCTGTCTTCATTCACCAGTGCCTTTGCTACCTTGGAGGAGGAGGCATGCACAGAGCTGGTCCCCTACCTCAGCTATATCCTTGACACTCTCGTTTTTGCCTTTGGCAAATACCAGCATAAGAACCTGCTCATCCTCTATGATGCCATTGGCACCTTGGCCGACTCTGTAGGCCACCACCTTAATCAGCCGGTGAGACTCTAGAGACCCTCTGCCCTATCCTTGTGTCCCTCGGCATCTGGTTTTTGCCCTGTGTCACATGCCAGGACATGACCACAACCTTGACAGGCAGGCTGAAGCACTTTAATTAGCCTTGCCCTTACTCTGCCTCTAGTCTAGTGTGAAAGATGGTCAGTGCTGTGCTCTGGGAGTGCAAGGGCCTGTGGGAAGCAGGAGGCCCTACTCAGGTTTCTGGGAGTGGGAGGAAGGGAAGGAAGTACTAGGGACAGACAGATGAGAAGCATCAGAAGGGCTTAGAGATCTTGAAGTATGGCCAGGAGCTTGGATGCCTTCCTTTATGGGACAGCATTGACTGAGGTAGGCTGCCACTCCTTTTCCAGGAATACATTCAGAAGCTGATGCCTCCGCTGATCCAGAAGTGGAATGAGCTCAAGGATGAAGACAAGGACCTCTTCCCCCTGCTGGAGGTGAGTGGGCTTAGGTCCTCCCTCAGAGTCCTTCCACCTGGCCAGGGCTCACCCTTTGCCTTTCATCTGCCAGTGTCTGTCATCTGTGGCCACTGCCCTGCAGAGTGGCTTCCTGCCCTACTGTGAGCCTGTCTACCAGCGCTGTGTTACCCTGGTGCAGAAGACACTGGCCCAGGCCATGGTGAGCACCCTGGGCCCCCTGCACACTTGCTCTGCTGCCCAGGCCATAGCCTATCCATCTCACCTGCCCCCTGTGTATCCAGATGTACACACAACACCCTGAACAATACGAGGCCCCTGACAAGGACTTCATGATCGTTGCACTGGACCTACTTAGTGGCTTGGCTGAGGGCCTGGGTGGCCATGTGGAACAGCTGGTAGCCCGAAGTAACATCATGACATTGCTCTTCCAGTGTATGCAGGTGAGTACATACACCAAGTCAGGCCACACCTAAGCAGGCCAAGGAGACTTTTTCTAGGCCATAACGGTTTACATAGCAGCTGCTACAGTTGACCCTGGGGCTAGTCAGGACCCTGATTATACCCAGGGAATGTCAAAGAAAAGGACCTGGGTTTGGTTCCTAGCACCCACGTGGTAGATCACAACCATCCATAACTCTAGCTCCAGGAGATTGCATGCCCTCTTCTAGTCTGTGTGGACACTAAGCACACACATGGTGCACAGATGTACATGCAGGCAAAACTAATCATACACTTAAGACGAAAATAAATACATGTTTTTGTTTTTTTAAGACTGGTCATTACATGACTATTACATGACTTTAAATTCAGCACTCAGGAATCAGAGCCTTGTGGGTCTCTGAATTTTAGGCCAGTCAGGGCTAAATAGTGAAACCTTGTCTCCAAAATCAAATAATCATTCTGTGCTGTTGAGATAGCTCAACAGGTAGGGATGCATACCACCAAGTCTGTGACAACCTGGCCAGAGAACCCCAGGACCCACATGAATGAAAGAGTGAGCCACTTCCTACAAGTTCACCTCTGACTTCCATATGTTTGTCATGGCACTTGTACCTACTCACACATACACACAAAGGTTGAATAAATACAAATTCTAAGGCTGAGAACATACCTTGTAAACATGATGAGCTCCACAAACTGGTTTTTGTGTTTTGTTTTGTTTTTTAAACAGTTGTGTCTAGTGGCACGTGCTTGTAATCCCAGCTGTGGGGAGACAGAGGCAGATTCCTGGGGCTTGCTGCTTAGCCACTGTATTCCAATTAGAGAGCTCCAGGCCAATGAAAGACCCTGTCTCAAAAGACAAAGTGGAAAACTGGGATAGTCAGTGGGAGAGCGTTTGCCTACATGGTGTAAGGCTCTAGCAACCTCCACCACTAAAATAATCACACCTGGTTTTTGCCTGTCCTCCCATGCACGGGTATCCACTCATACTCTGTTTACACATAAATATAATTCTTGTCAGGAAATGTAGTACAGGTTGATCTCAAAAATAAAGTTTGGGCACACGCCTTCAATCCCAGCACTGAGGTCCAGGCTGAGCAGGCGGCTTCATCAGTAAAGTGCCTGTTAGACAAGAACAGGAGCCTCGATTGATCTCCGCTGCCAGGGGGGCAGGGGCTGATGTGGTGCTGCTCTTCCAGAGAGCCCAGGTTTGGTTCCAGCACTACATCAGGTAGCTGACAGTGACAACTGCCTGCCACTCCAGCTCTGGGGGAATCTGACTCCTTCCAGGGACACCTGTACAACTCTTCCCCAGAATATACACATAATTAAAGATAAAAATAACGGGTGCAGTTACCCAGAGGTCTCTGTGATCCCGGCACTGGGAAAATAGAGACAGGATCCCTGGGGTTCTCTGGCCAGGTTGACTAGCTGAGTTTTAGTGAGCTTAGGTTTAGAAAGAAATTATGCCTAGAAAAGAAAGTTGGGTGGCAAGTGAGGACGATGACCCCATGCGCATGTACACTCGTGCCACAGACAGAAGCTAGCCTGGTTTGTGCAGTAGACCCTGTCAAAGAAAACTTAGGAGTGTTATATTAAATATACAACTGTTACTTTGTGGTTTGGGGGCTGAGGATGGAACAGGGTTCTGGAGCATTGTAAGGTCCTGGCGACAGGCTATGGGAGAGTGGGAGGCGGCTGACAGAGTAAGGGACAGCCCTGCACCTCAGCCTGTGCTTGTGGTCGGGATGTGCTCTAGGGACTGTGCCGCCTCAGCTGGCTTGGATGGAAGGAGTGGGAGCCCTGTCATTTTGCCACCTCTCTCAACTCCAGGATTCCATGCCTGAGGTCCGGCAGAGCTCCTTTGCCCTTCTGGGAGACCTTACCAAAGCCTGCTTTATCCACGTCAAGCCCTGTATCGGTAGGCTACCCTCTTTGCCCTATCCTATGGCTCCCGTACTGACTGGCTTCCAGTGATGGAGGCATGCCCTGGGAGGCCCATGACTGGACTGGGATGTATTTGTACTGTCTGATGGGCTGCCGAGCCAGTTCTGGGAGCGTGGCCTCAATGGTCTTTCTGCTCAGTCTTTTCTTTTTCTGCTCTTCTTCTCTTTCCATTAGCTGAGTTCATGCCTATCCTGGGCACCAACCTGAACCCAGAGTTCATCTCTGTCTGTAACAATGCCACCTGGGCCATTGGGGAGATCTGCATGCAGATGGGTGAGTGCCCTGAAAGTGGCAGACTACCTTTTCATTGGTCTGTTTCTATCCTGGGGCCAGAGCTTGATTCTCAAAGGACCCTAAGGGAATGCCTCTGATTGGCCAGGGACAAGAACATGCTTTGATTTACCTGACAGGTGAAATCAAATAATTAAAAGGTGGAGTAGATGGTCTGTTTCTGCTGGACCATCTCATGTAATTGTCTTCCTGAAAGGCCCAGTGGGATCAGTTGGGTGACTTTGGCCTCCTCACCTTCTGGGTAGTGATTTGAGAGAGTCCTTTGGGTGGGTCTGTTGTGTCTGTGGACTTCACTGGGAGCATCCCGAGGAGGCTCTTTGTTTACTCAGGTTTTGTGGTGCACCCGTCTGCATGGAACTGGGGACATGGACTGAAGTCAGCCATACCCAGCTGGCCTTTGTGGGTGGAGTGGGCCATGCAGGGCTCTGAATGGCTGGTCCCTAGGGGCCGAGATGCAACCCTATGTGCAGATGGTCCTCAACAATCTGGTGGAGATCATTAACAGGCCCAACACACCCAAGACACTACTGGAAAACACAGGTGAGTACCAGGCCTAGGCTGAGAGGGGAGAGTTCTAGGAAGGGTGTCAGTACTTGAAATGGGATTCTGGGAGGAGCCCAAGAAAGAGTCCTGGCTTTAGAATATATGGGAAGAGATCCAGGCTGGGCAGGGAGGACACCTGGATGGGCCAAACTCAAAGGCCTAGGCTAGCCACAGGGTCGTTCAGTTGGGGCCTGTGGGGCGGGGCTCGGTGCCTCCTGTCAGAGGCCCCGCCACGTACCGTCCCGGGGCCACTCGGGGTTGCAGGTCGCCTGACGAGTCCCTCTGCCATTCCAGCCATCACCATCGGCCGCCTGGGCTACGTGTGCCCACAGGAGGTGGCACCCATGCTGCAGCAGTTCATCCGGCCTTGGTGTGTGCCTGCCTGGGTGGGGCCTGCTGGGGGTGGGCAGGATAGCTGTGCTCCCCAGCGCCACCCCCATGGATGCATGTGGGAGACCTCTACCCACGGACACCCCCCCACCCTGTTCCCTCCATCCATCCTTCATCTGTGCTTGCCCAGCCCCAAGTGCATCCACTGACCTGCTGCCCTCCTCCATGGCCAGGTGCACGTCCCTTAGGAACATCCGGGACAACGAGGAGAAGGATTCTGCCTTCCGAGGCATCTGCATGATGATTGGTGTCAATCCTGGGGGTGTTGTGCAGGTCCGGGCAGCGGGGCTCAGAGGGCAGGGCGGGGGCTGGCTTGGACGGCCCCTCACATGGGATCCGTCATGTTTCAGGACTTTATTTTCTTCTGCGATGCTGTAGCCTCCTGGGTGAGCCCGAAGGATGACCTTCGGGACATGTTTTATAAGGTGAGGCTCTTGCTGGTCCCATGGGAGTCCTGGGGAGTAGACGCCAGAGGCTTGCCCTAGCCCATTGACCCCTGCCTCACTGCAGATCCTCCATGGCTTCAAAGACCAAGTCGGGGAGGAGAACTGGCAGCAATTCTCAGAGCAGTTCCCACCGCTGCTCAAGGAGAGGCTGGCAGCCTTCTACGGGGTCTAGGTGAACGTGGAGACCACCAGGTGAGCAGGGCTTCCAGTGCTCAGGCCTGTCAGAGTGAAAAGGACGAAGGCCCTGACTCTCCTTCTCCCCTGCAGGTTTCTGTCTGCGTCATCGTCAGAGGGTGTGCTGGGGAATGTGCTGCTTCCAGAAGTCACTGTGCCCTGGTCCAGGGGGGTTAGGGAGGAGTGAGTGGGACCTAAATCCAGATGCTACGTAGTCTGTGCATCTGTCCATCTGTTGGTCCACTTGCCCCACCGGGCCTGACGAGTGGGCAGGTGGGTGGGGACTCCATGCTCATCCTACAAATAGGGAGGGGGGTGGGACTTCTTGGTGGGCAAGAGTTCTCTGGGCCCTAATCTGGGTCATCTCAGGCAGCCATTTGGGCCAGCCATGTGGGAGGGAGGAATCCTAAGGCCTTCCGAATCCGGTGTCAGATAAGGCAAGGGAATTACAGGTGGGGAGGGGGGTTCCTTGTAGAGAAGCATACACTCACATGTACACATGTGGACACACGCATGTGCGGGCACCACAGCCAGCTAGGGTGGGCCAGCCGCCCCACCATTTCCTCGACTGCATGGAGACAGTAGAATTAGTGAACCCCCAAATTATGCCTATGGCCTTCTGTGTACTTTGCATCTAGAGTATAAGAAGCTTCCGCTGTTTTGCCGGAATTGTCAGTGATTGGGAGGGCTGGGAGGTTTGGGGGACCTCAGCTGGGCCCCCAGGGCCAAGGGAGGAGGGCAGTCATTTTGGGGCTGCCCAGCACTTGCACACTTTGGACCTGCTCCATACACTTCCTGCCAGCTTCATGGCAGCCTCATCTAGTGTGTCCCCATCTTTGTCACATCCCAGCCAGCAGCAGGGTGGGGGGACCATTGGAGCAGCGGGGACTAGCTTGAGGCTACCCTAGACGCTTTTCCTGTGCTCCAAAGGTATTTAAAGGCACAGGCCTGGGACTAATTTTCCTTAAGAGAGCTAAGGGCAGCCAGAGCTGCCAGCATGATTTCCTGGATCTCTCTTGAAACAGCTTCAAGGATAGTCCAGCTCTCTGCTCCTGAGAACTCCCTTCTCAAGAGCTAGGGCAACAGCATGTGATTGGTGAGGACAAAGGACAAAGGTTTACTGGGTCCAGCAAGTTTTGAAGGCTTGGGGGCGCAGAGTATATATACCAGGGCCTCAAACTTTGTCCCTTTTGGGACTTAATGTTCATCACAGTGTCCACTGGACTCAGACACCCTCCCCCACACACACCAGATTGGTACACTGACTCTAAAAATCCTTGAAGAAATTGATGGGGGATGCCATCAAAATGGGAGGGGCTTTCTGAGAGGAGGGTGTGTGTGTGATTATTTCCAAATTGGCTGTGGAAATCAGCCTTGCAAGATCCCTGAACGTTTTTTCTTCCATCCCCTTTCTTGCTTCCTACTTCTTTGGGAGCCCATTATATTTTGGGCTTTGACTGGAGTTCTGCATCTTAAGGCCTGCTCCATCATCCCTCTGAGGACCTGGACCTTAACCCATCCAGGCCATGTGTCTTCTCTCAAGTAGGGTCAGGCCCTACCTCTATTCCCAGGGACACTTAGTGCACATTCCATAACTCAGCTAGTGGTCCCAATCCCCTCTAGCCTCAAACTTGAGCAGGTCTCTGGAAGCCATTTGTAGGGAAAAAAACTTTTTTTTTTTTAAAGAAAAATACCATTAGCTTTCTGGTAATTCCACTTCTTTGGAGCATCCTCTGCTGGATCTTGGGGTGTATTGATGGATTGACTGTCTGATGGAGTTGTGTCTCCCTCTGCCCAAGGTGGAGGTTCCAGCTAACTTCAGGAAAGGGGAGCCCAACTCTTGTATTTTCCCTTTTTTTATTTTATTTTATTATTTTTTAAAAGAAATTATTTAATTCTTTAATTTATTTTTTAGTTGGTTTTTGCACAATAAGTTTCAGTTTCTTAACCTTCTTTGCCCAGGGCTGCGGACACAGACTGACCTTGATCTGCAGGTCCGTCCGTCCCCCCCCCCCCCCATTTCCCTGAGTCTTTCATTACCATTACCTTGTGGGCTCCCAGGTCTATCCATCTGTTACTGTGCTGTGCTGGGGACTGGCGCCTAGGTGGCGTGAGATTCCACTTGTGTAGAACTTTGTTGAGTAAAGGTCAGTTTCTTGTGAAACCCTTGGTGTCTGGTTTCCTAGTCCTTGGTTTTGGTGGTAGAGTGGTGTGGATGTGGGCTTCTTCTATGTGACTCTAGTGCTGTGGGGGTAGTTGTGGGAGAATCCATGGGCTCTGGGAGGAATGAGGAGAGAACAATAGAGCAGGATAGCTGAGGTTTTTTCTCCAGGACTCAGTTGGTCCTGGTGGGCTACCTGATTGAGACAGGAGGATATCAAGTTTGAAATCAGCCTGGGTTGATTGAGACATGTCTCAAAAAGGGGCTAGTAGCTAGCTTAGCTAGAGACCTAAAGCCCTGGCTTTAATTCCCAGTAAATTTGAGTGACCAAGGAAACCTGTTTTCGTCTTTGTAGTGTGGGGAGGTGAGTGTGAAAGGGTGATTAGATGTTCTCTGTGATTAATAACCCAGTAAAGGGCTGCCATGCATTAAACCTAACTGCAAAGCCTTACAACAGACACAACTTTGGGTCACTGGGCAGGCTAGAAATTCTTGGAGATACTAAAATAAGAATAGCTGGCTGGGCGGTGGTGGGGCCTGCTTTTAATCCCAGCACTCGGGAGGCAGAAGCAGGTGGATCTCTGAGAGTCAAGGCCAGCCTGGTCTACAGAGTGAGTTCCAGGACAGCCAGGGCTGTTGTACAGAGAAGCCTTGTCTCGAAAAACCAGAAAAGGAAGAAAAACAAAGCAAAACTGAATGTGACAATGCACGCTTATAATTCAGCTACTTGGAAGACTGAAGCAGGATTGTTGTAAATCGAGACCAGTGTGAAGTTCTCAGAAAAGCCTTTTATGCCAGCTATGTTGGCTTACACCTTTAATGCCGGAAGTCAGAAGCAGGTGAATCTCTTGAGTTTGAAGCTAGCCTGGTCTATATAGTGAGTTTGAGACCAGATGGGGCTACATAAATGAGACCCTTAAAACTAAGGGGGAAAAAAATCACTTATGTGTTAAGGTTCTACATGACCAATTAGGAATTTGTGATTGTGGGGAGCTGTACATTGTAGATGCAAAATTATACATTAGTCCTTAATAACCATTTATTGCTCACATCTGTGTCTGATCTAATGTTATTTGGGGCAACCTGAGCCAGAGTTCCTGGGCCATTTTCAATCAACCCAAAAATAAAGTTAATCTCTTGAAGCTTAATTGATGAAGTGCTTGCTGGGCACGGTTGAAAACCTAAGTTAGGATTCCCAACACCCACATAAATGTTGGGGACAGGAGAGCATATCTAACTCCAGGGCTGAGGAGCAGAAATGGATGAATTCCTAAAGCTCACTCTTTGAACCAGCCTAGCTGAAATGGGTACCAGTGACAGACCTGTTTCAAGATAAATGACGGGGGCAAGAGAATTGACTCAGCACGTAAAGGCATTTGCTGCCTAGTGACCTAAGTTTGATTCACGCTAGGACCCACCTAAAGGTGCAGGAGAACTGACTCCACAGAGTTGGTCTCTGGCCAGTACATGTATGCTGTGGCATGTAGAAGCACACACCTCACAATAAAATTCACGACAACAAAAAACTAAGATGTAGGTTGAAGAAGACACCCTTCCTCTTTCGACCTCAGGCTTCCGAATGCATACAAAGCATAAACTCCGGGGCTGGGCTGGAGTGGTAGATGGTCCAGTGGTTAAGAGCACTTTCGGCAAGGTGTGGTGCATGCCTTTAACTGTGGCACTCGGGAATCAGAGGCAGACGGATCACTGAATTCGAGGCAATCCTGGGTTACAAGGTGAGACCATGTCTGAAAAAGCACTTGGTCTTGCAGAAGACCTAAGGTGCGTTTCCGGCACCCACACCAGGCGGTTGCCGCCCTGTATCTCTAGCTTTAAGGGATCCCAAACACATAAAAGTAAAAATAAATCCTTAAAAACAACAAAAGACTTCCTTTGAGATGACAGTCGCACAACCAAAAGAAGTGACCCACTTGCGATTTAGACTTTCCGTTTCCGTGCTAGTATCCCGCTTGCAGTGGTTTCTGACGTCACCTAAAAAGCGCCGGAAATGACCTCGCGCTGCCTAGGAAACAGGACGCGGCCCAGTGGTAGCCAAATCTGGGACAGCCGCACCCACCCTGTCGCCATGGAGCTCCCCTCAGGGCGGTGTGGGGATCCTCGCTCTTGTGACGATGAGTCGGACCCTGAGCCAGACCCGGACGCTGACGCTCAGGCCGAGGCCTACGTAGCCCGTGTGCTTACCCCACCCAAACCTAGCCTGACCCCGCGGCGTTCGTCGCTGCAGTCCACGCTCCCCGCCTCCCTGGGCGCGCCTGAGCGAAAGGCTGCCTCTCGAGTCCCAGCCGTGCGCCTGCCGGGCCTGCTGAGCCTTCCCCCGGAGCTGCTGCTGGAGATCTGCGCCTACCTGGATGCGCGGGTCGTGCTCCATGTCCTGCCGTGCGTGTGCCAAGCACTGCACGACCTTGTGCGTGATCATGTCACCTGGAGGCTACGCGCTCAGCGCCGCGTACGCGCACCCTACCCAGTGGTGGAAGGTACGCACACCCCGGGGAACAGGAACTCCTGCCCAGGTCAGGCTTGGGATGGGAGAAAGAGGTACCTGGTCTGAGGGTGCGCACAGCTTCTGGTGCAGGCTTCAAGGCTGTCCCAGCTCTGACTGGAGGCGGAGGAAATTTCGGATCTTGCCTAATCTTTAATCTGCCACAAGTCTTGGCTTCCTCAGGCAGAGCTCTGAACCTGGGCTCTCTAAACTTAGAATTTAAAGATTCCCCGTTTTGGGCTTTGTTAGCACTAAGGCCCTAGCCCTGATGGGGATAACTCTAGGACTTTTTGGATTGTACTTGGAGTGAAAATGGGTCCAAAGAATCCTCAGGCTCTGGATACAGCCTGAGACACAAGCAGCAACTGGCTTAACAAAGCCCCCAGGATAGGTGAAGCAGAGGTTCTGAATCTCTAGATTCCCAAACCTGAACTAGTGTCGGGATTTAGAAGTTGGGATCGTTGATACCAGTAAAAGTTGATACCTGAGTGTAGCCTGTCATCTTTTTTATTTTTTATTTTGAGACAGGTTCCCGATTCTCCTTCTTTGGCCTTAGAAGTGCTGGGCTAGCCTGTCAGCTTTGCAAAGCTGTTGTGTTATTCCTTCTGCCCCTGAGTTCATTGGTTTGTGGAGGAAAAGAAAACTTGAAATTGATGATTTTGAGTTTTTGTCTTTCTTAAACTTTTTTTAAAGGGTTATATGTATGGAACTCAGAGCTTTGGGTATGCTAGGCAAATGCTTTATTTACCACGTGTTACACCCTCAACACAAACTTTGAGATAGTGTTGATCCTGATGTTACTGGGTCCTTAGGCTCTTGAGACAGACATGGCAAGCTGAATGGTTGATTCCTCTGACCTGGAAGAGTTTGATTGTGCAGACTTCCGGATTAGGGAGTTGACCTCCAACCCCCAGTCAGATTTCCAAACAGCTTTGATAAAAGCTGGTGCTTGAACTTCATCCAAGCCATTGAATAGGTGACCTGGGGTTTAGAATCTGTCTTGGGAGGGAGGGGGAACTATTAGGAATACCCAGGGCCCTGTGCTTCCTAGGTAAGTTCTCAACTGCCAAGCCATACTTTCCACTCCTTGGCTTCTGTGTCTTGATGTGGCTTCCTGGTGTATAGTTAGAAGTTTAAGAACTGTGTCCCGGCTGGGCTGTGGTGGCGCACAGTTTTAATCCCAGCACTCGGGAGGCAGAGCCAGGCAGATCTCTGTGAGTTTGAGGCCATCCTGGTCTACAGCGTAAGATCCAGGACAGGCACCAAAACTACACAGAGAAACCCTGTCTAGAAAAAAAAAAAAAAAAAAAAAAGAACTGTGTGCCTGAGTCTGGGTTAGGTGGCTAAGGCCAGAAGGGTTGGTTTAGTCTTGAGGCCCTGAAGAGGACTGAGGGTGAGGCTCTTGTCACCTGTGGTTGGTCGTGGGATAAAGGTTGGAAAGTGTAGTTTAGGTTTCTTAGAGTTGGGTAAGTATTCCTAGTCCTCCATGGGAGATGGGTGGTCAGATAGTCTGAGGCAAGGCCAGAGTCTGTGCCTGCCTAGGGTGGGGGATAGCATCCAGGTGGCATTCTATGCAGGTCTGGTGAAGGTTGGGCTCCCTGGCAGCCAGGGCTGGACTCTCTCAGCTGATGCCCACTGACTATCCTGCTCATGGTGCCCCACAGAGGAGGACTTTGACTGGCCAGCCGCCTGCATCGAGCTGGAGCAGCATCTGGCCCGCTGGGCAGAGGATGGACAGCGAACTGAGTACTTCTGCCTGGCTGATGGTCA
Source organism: Peromyscus eremicus (assembly GCF_949786415.1). Lineage (NCBI taxonomy): Eukaryota > Metazoa > Chordata > Mammalia > Rodentia > Cricetidae > Peromyscus > Peromyscus eremicus. Next base: position 125,645,822 of record NC_081420.1, read on the forward strand.
CTTTGCTTCCATTGATGCAGTGTTGCTGCTGCAGGTGAGGGGGCTTAGGTGGGAGGCCAGGCGAGGTGAAGGGTGGGGAACCTCAACATCTCCATGCTCTCCTGCCAGGGTGGGGCACTGTGTCTGTCAGGTTCCCGAGATCGCAATGTCAACCTGTGGAACCTACGACATCTAGGAAAGGAGCCTAGCCGAGTTCTGGTGAAGGCCTTGGGTACCCAGGGCAACAGCACACACAAGGTGAGCAATCCTGGGGGCATTAAAGAGGCTGGGAGGGCGCTGTAGCTCGGGTTGGGTTTTGATGGCAAGTTGCATAGACTTGACTCTATGCCTGCTGGTGGTGTAACTTTTGGTGAGTTCAGTTTTCCCTGTCCAGTGGGTGGTAAGATGAAGCTGGGTTAAGTATTAATATGCATATGCCATAAATTCAGTCTTTGGTGCACAATAGGTGCTCAATAAGTTGTCAGGTATACCTCAAGAGGCCCAGTGCAGAACAGTTATAAAGCCACCATTGGGGATCAGCTAGCCTTCAGTATGACTATCCTTTCATGAGAAGTGGCTGATAAATGACAGTTCTACCCATCCTTAAGGTGATCTGTGCCCATGACCAACAGATTGAGGGCTGAGTTCAAATGTCCTGGCTATGTGTTCTTGGGTGGGGGAACAGTCAACCTCTCTGTACCCAAGTTGCATCATTTATCAAACAGCATATATTACTGTACCCTTCTCAAAGGGTTTGGCAGGGAATGTGTTGGCCAGATGCCAGCTCACTATACATAGTAACTGATAAGGTAGGAACTGGGTTGGGTTGTTTTTCTTTTTTCCCCTATTTTTGTAAATAGAAAAGGGAAGGCATTTGATTAGTTAGGTTCTGGAGTAGAAGCTGCACTTTTCTTTTTTTAATTAAAAATTTATGTGTGTGGGTGTTTTAGCTGCAGGTAAGTCTGTGCATCAAGTGTACATCTGGTGCCCATGGAGGCCAGGAGAGGGCATTGGGTCCCTTGGAACTAGAGTTATAGGTGGTTGTGAGCTGCCATGTGGGTGCTGGAAATCAAACCTGGGTCCTCTGAAAGCTCAGAAATGTTGAGCCATCTTTCTAGCCCTGAGGCTGCATTGTTAATCCAGTTGTTTGAGGCCTCAAACCTCCATTAATGTGGGCCTCTGAAGGCCTTGACTTAGACCGTGATGGCTCATGCCTGTAATATCAACACTGTCAGGAAGCTAAAGGCAGAGGATTGTTCTGAGTTTGAAGCTAGCCTGTGTATTCCTTTAGCCTGTAAGCAAACTCCATGGATATCTTGTAATAAACCTGAGCTACATAATGAGCTCTGGGCCAGCCTGGACTGTAGTCAGACTCTTTCAAGAGCAGAAGAACAAAAACAAGCTATTGAAAACTGCTAGAGTGTAGCTCAGTGATACAGCACTTGCCTAGAATGTGTTGAGGCTCTGGATTCTATCTTAGCACAAGAGAGAGAGAGAGAGAGAGAGAGAGAGAGAGAGAGAGAGAGAGAGAGAGAGAGAGAGAGAGAGAGAGAGAGAGAGAGAGGTCTCTCTAGACACCACTGGGGATGTGTGTTCTTGTCCCCAGGTTCTGACAGGCTTGCAGACCCGAACCCTGACCTCCCACACTGGGATTTGTTGAGTTCGTTAGTTGTTTTCTCCTCCTTCTGACCCTTTGTTTTTGTTGTCTGTGGGAAGGATGTTTACATAGAGTGGGAATTATGTTCATTACTGAAGTGTTTGTGGAAGTGGGCATGAGGGGGGAAATGCTGTTTGGCTTTGAGTGAATCTGTTCATCTCTTGGATCCTTCTCTGCAAAAGCAGGAAGGTCCAGCCTTCTTCTTGGGCTTTGGGGAGGAGAAAGCCATGAGCTGTTGTACAGCTCTTAAAGTGTGTTGTCTTTTGTGTCTGCTCCCACAGGGCTGGGTGTGGTCGCTAGCAGCACAGGACCACCATGTGTGCTCCGGCTCTTGGGACAGCACTGTGAAGCTGTGGGACATGGCAGCTGATGGACAGCAGTTTGGCGAGATCAAGTGTGAGGGGGCCCGGGCAGGGGGCCTGGGTGGGTAGGGCCCTGCCCAAGCCATCACCCCAGCCTTGTGTGCCGTGTATCCCCAGGGGCAAGGCGGCAGTGCTGTGCCTCTCCTACCAACCTGACATCCTGGTGACTGGTACCTATGACAAGAAAGTGACCATCTATGATCCGAGAGGTGAGCTTTTAATTGTAGTGCTTACAAGGCAAGCAGATATCTGTGAGTTCAAGACCAGCATGGTCTACATAGTAAGTTCCAGGCCAACTAGGGCTACACAGTGAGACCCTGGCTCAAAAACAAAACAAAAGAAATACAAAACAACAACAGAAAAGAACTCTGGGGTTGGGGTGGGGGGCAGGGGCTGGAGAGATGGCTCAGCAATTAAGAGCACTGGCTGTCCCTCCAGAGGACCTGGGCTGGGTTGGGAGGCACCCACATGACTGCTCACAACCACCTGAAACTCCAGTTTAAGAGGATTAATTGCCTTCTTCTGGCCTCCATTGGGCGTGTATGCATGCCATGCACAGACAGACACATGTAGGCAAAACACCCGTATACATGTAAGATAAAAAAGGAATCTCAAAAATGAAAAAAACAAACACTGAGTCATTCGAACAAAGAACATTGGTGGGTGACAGAAATCTGACTGCACTGTGATACACTGTTCTCATTGCAGAGACTGAACCTAGTGCCTCCTTCATGCTAGACAAGTGCTTTGTCCCTGAACTATGTTCATCTTGAGATAGAATCTCACTGCTTTGCCCAGACTAGCCTCAAACTCACTCTATAGCTCAGGCTGGCCTCCACCTAATATATTAATCCTCCTATCTCAGCTTCTAGGTTCCTGAGTAGTTGGGATTACAGGGCTGCACCATGAGGCCTGACTGATGATTAATCTCCCCTGCCCCCATCCTGGGATGGAAGCCAAGGCCTTGTGCTTGCTAGGCTATTGCTTAGCTGCTGAGCTATATCCCCACCCCAGCCATGACTGAGTCATCGTACTCCACTAAACTGAAGAGATCCTGAGATGGACTTAGGCTTGGGTGGAATGAAGTGCTTGGCTCTGTGTTGGGAGGGACTGATGGGGTCGGAAGGGACAGTGGCATGGAGGCAGGGGCCAGGAAAGGACAAAAGCCTGTGGGTCCCGATTCAGGTGGCTGCTGAGGGGAGGGGAGTGATCAGGTGCGAAGCTGAGCAGGTGGAAGGTTTTTCCAGGTGAGATGGTGGCCCAGATCCTCAGGTGGGCCTGAGTCTCTGAAGGGCTCTGATATCCTCCTTTTCCCCTGGCCCATCATCCTACTCCAGCTGGCTTGGCCCTGGTGAAGAGCTGGAGGCTGCACTCGAGCGCTGTGCTAGCGGTGTTGGCAGATGATAGGCACATCATCTCAGGCAGTGAGGACCACAGTCTGGTGGTGTTTGACCGCCGAGCCAACAGCGTCTTGCAGCGGCTGCAGGTAGGTTGCCCTTCCCAGTGGCTCTGAGGGGGATTGCAATGCGGCTTGCCATTTCTGAGCTGCTCTGTGCCTTGTCCTTCCCACAGCTGGACTCCTATCTGCTCTGCATGTCCTACCAGGAGCCCCAGCTCTGGGCGGGTGACAACCAGGGCCTGCTGCACGTCTTCGCTAACCGAGATGGTTGCTTCCAGCTCGTCCGGGTCTGCTAGGACCCCTGTCTGTGCCTCCCCTGTGACTCCGTGGGGGTGGAGGGCTAACCATGGGAGAACTCTCCCTGAGTGTCACCCATCCTTTCTCCCTTAGTCCTTTGATGTGGGTCACCAGTCTCAGGTCACAGGGATCAAATACTCGCTGGGGACTCTGTACACAACATCTACTGACAAGACCATTCGGGTGAGAACACTGGCACACACACACACACACACACACACACACACAACTGGCCAGGTCACGTATCCTGACCTCTGCCCGTTACCCTTCTCAGGTTCACGTGCCCACAGACCCACCCAGGACCATCTGTACCAGAAGCCACCACAATGTGTTGAATGGGGTAAGGTCCTGCCCCATACAGCCTGTTGGCCTACCAAGAGCCCCCACCATCCCCTAAATCCCTTGTCACTGCTCCGCAGATCTGCGCTGAGGGTAACGTGGTGGTGGCTGCCTCCGGTGGACTGTCACTGGAGGTCTGGAAGCTGCTGGCCTAAACAGCTGGACATGGCTGTGGATGGGTATTGGTATATACTGCCTGCTGAGGCTGTACCTAAGCCTCAGCTCTGGAGGACCTTCCTGCTATTGGTGCTGCTTCTGCCCTGCTCCACAGGCCTGGGGCACAGGAAGACCTAGGGCTGGGCCCACACCCGTGCCTGTGGAGGTGACATTCTAGTTTTAGCCACCCAGGGGCCTATTCCCTACCTTCCACCCCTGGATTGTTTTGTTTTGTTCCTTGAGACAGGGTCTCATGTAACCCAGACTGGCCTCATACCCACTATGTTTTTGAGGCAGGTCTTGAAGCCTGATCCTCCTGCCTAAATCTCCAAGTGTTGGGATAACAGGTGTACCCCCACGCCCGGATGATCCCTGTTTTGTCAGGATTTGGGTGCCTCTCTCCCACAGGAGAGTGAAAGAGAAATAAACGACCTACTGTGCAAATGTTGGTAACTGGAGTGTGAGCTTTCTGTGACCGCATGTCTGTGCCTTTTTGGGGTTGTACATGTGACTGAGTGGGAAGGGTAGCATGCTAGGGCTGGGGTGCCTGCTGCACAGTGTGCACTCAAGGACCATGGACACTTAGTCTGATGTAACTTAGTGAGGTGCTTGTGGGCTATGTGGCATGTAGACTCTGACTCAAATTCCCAGTGTAGGTCTATATGGAGGGAGTAGACACCTGCCCCAACCACCCTGTAGGCTTGTGGCAGGGGGCCATAGTGCAAGTCTCTTCACGTAGGGCTCTAGGTGCGCAGATGTGTGCGGCTATGACTGTGGAAATGGGCATAGACGGAAGCCTGACAGGTGTGCACTGATCCCCAAAAGCTGTGGTACCCCTCAGCCTCCCGCTTCAGCACACACAAGTTATAACACAGGAGCAATCATGTTTATTGAGGCCCTTCTTCCTGTGGTATCCAGGGTCACGGGGCAGTAGCATTATCATGGGTTCATAGGATAGCACAGGGCTTCTTTTCCTTGAAAGGGTTGGTGGCAGCTGGGATGCCCACAAGGAAAGGGTCGCTTTTGGCCTGCTCTGTGCAGAACTGTAGCAAATCTGTGGCTGCCTTGGACACCTGCAGACCAACCAAGTCAGCCACCTCTGGGTGTCCATCTACCCCCTTGCCCAGCTGTGCCCACCCCAAGGCTGTCCCGACCCTCACCTGTATGCGGTTGATGCCTGCCTCCATCCGCAGTTGCTCTACCGCCCGGCGGGCCTGTCCAATGTCACTGCCAATGGCCACCTTGCTGGACATCTGGGAAAAAAGGTGAGCAGGGCTGTGCAAGCCTGAGCTTCCAGGCTTCTGCAACTCCTTCTGGGTCCCTGGCTATTCCTGGTTCCCGCACGTTCAGATACCTCAGCTGAAGACTCCTGAACACGCTTGGATGCCTGCTCCAGCCTCAGCTACCCCACTCTGGCTCCCTTCTCAATACTGGCCTCAACACTTCAATCCCCCAACCCCCACCCCTTTCCAGTCCCTGCAGAGACTTTGAAGCCAGGATCCAGTGAAATGTCACCAGCAACAACAGCAGCAGCTGCTGAGACAGGGGGTCCGTTCCCCAGGAGGCCCAGTGGCTGCTTTGGTGTCACATGTTTCTTGGATCTCCTGGGGCACTAGGCAGCTTGGCTGCAGGCCTGAAGGATGTGGGACTCTGACTTGCTAGATATCTGTGGACTGTCCCCAGCAGACCTCCCTCCTTGCCTCTGCCACCCTTTGCAGGCTGGGTGTACCCTGGCTCGGCTCTCTCCTGAACTCCAGACTGTCTTTTTAATAACTTCCCCAACTCCACTTTTTTTTTTTTTTCTCGAGACAAGGTTTCTCTGTGTAGCTTTGCGCCTTTCCTGGAACTCACTCTGGCTGGCCTTGAACTCACAGAGATCCGCCTGGCTCTGCCTCCCGAGTGCTGGGATTAAAGGTGTGCGCCACCACCGCTGGCTCCCAACTCCATTTTTAAACATTTTATTTTAATGGGGTTTTGAGTCTCTCGAAGCCCAGGCTGACTTTGCCGTCAAGCCTGACATCACTCTTGTGTGTTGTACCTCTTACCATGTTCATCCCCAGACCTGCATCCCAGCTGCTCGGGCACCCATCTCCAAGGCCTCCATCCCTCTCCTTCAGGAGCCTCCATATCTAACTGCCTCAGGTACCATCATAACAGCCTTTTGGTTTGTTTTTGCTTTTTTCGTTTTTTTGATACAGGGTTTTTCTGTGTAGCTCTGGCTGTCCTGCAACTTGCTTTGTAGACCAGGCTGACCTCAAATTCAGAGATCCACCTGTCTCTGCCTTCCTGGGATTAAAGGTGTATGCCACCACCACCTGGCCCTATCAGCCTTTAAGTGAAGTTCTCAGTCTGGTTCCTGCTCTTATTGTTCATGCCACTGGTCTTCCTCCCCAACCCTGACCCACTGGCCTGAACCGGTACAGTCAGTCCCCTCTGTGTCATCTGCCAGCTTTTCTTTGCCTTGCCCTGGCTGTTTTGGGCTTGGTGGTGCACACCTGTGATCCTGTCACCCGGGAGGCTGGCCTGGGCTACACAGTAAGACTTTGTCTCAAACAAAACCAATCGAGGTGGGGTGGTGGGGTGGTTGGCACCATGTGTATTCTAAGCTACTCTAGAGGCTGAGGTGGAAAGATTGTTTACTGGGGCCGGGAGTTAGAGAGCATCCTGGGCCACAGAAGGACTGGTCAAGAAAATCAGAAACGGCTCTCCACCTGCTCTGCAGTCTCTTGCAGTAAAACTCATCCTTTGCACAGTCCACAGGATGCTGCTGCCAGATTACTTCTTGGAATTTCCTTTGTTACTTATATGATCAACACCATTATTATCATTCAGAGAGCGGCTGGCTATGTGTCATCTAGACTCATCTTTCTCTCCTAGGCTACAATGTCTGCCTGCCTCATCCCCTTGAGTAGCTGGGACTCTAGATGCTCCCACGGCACCCAGCCTCTTACCATCTTCCTCCTTATCCCGAAGGTATTACCCTGACACTGTTGTTTATTTGTTCCTTTGTTCATCCATCTGTCTGTTCATCCATCCATCCATCCATCCATCCATCCATCCATCCAGCAGTGTATTAGCCTTGAGCTGCTATAACAAATGCCACAGACTGACACAGGAATTGTTTGTTGGCTAGGTGGCTGGAGGTCAAGGTGCTGGTTTTGGTTTCTCTAGAGATTGTTGTTTCATCAACTTCTTTTTAAAAATTATTTTAAAATTGCATTCATTATCCCAGTACTCAGGAGGTAGAAGCAGGCTGATCTCTGAGTTGAGGCCAGCCAGGTTTACATAGTAAGGAGAAGGGAGTGGCGTGTAGAAGGGCAAAGTGGTTGGATTTGTCAGCCACTCAGGCAAGTCAGAATTATTGGTTATGCCAGCGGTGCTGCCCCTCGTGGTTGGTCACCGCCCGCAGCGGCCATGCCGGCGGAGGAGCGTGCTGATTAAAAGAATCATAGCCATGGTTACCTTTTTAGAGCTTTATTGGGGGGGGGGGAGACAGAAAGACAGAGAGAGAGAGAGAGAGAGAGAGAGAGAGACACATGGGGGAAGAGGGAGAGAGGGGGACCGACGGGGGGAAGGAGCGCAAAGGAGAGGGGACAGAGAGAGAGCCCACAGAGGGCTCAACCGCTTTTTTAGGCTGGGAAGGAAGCCGGCGAAGGCTGATGACGTAATTAAAGGACGTAAATAAGGACCAAATCCTAACATCCCAGACTTTCCCTTATTATAAAAAAAAGCAGGTAGATGGGACTAGGGGCGTTGTTCCTCTCAAAAACTGCTTCCAGCTGACTTTTGGACGTTGGTTGGCTCTGGGGGGAATGGAGAAGGGGAGTCTTCCGAGGTCGACAGGCATTGTGGGATGCTGTCTGTCATCCGTTTGCTCTGGAGACATGTATCCCTCTTGGCTGTGGCTGGGAACTTTCTGTTTGACAAGATGCTGGTGACACAGAAAAAAAACTTAGAGAGATAAAAGAATCATTATTATTTTATGTTGACATTTATCTGAGGTAGATCCGGCCTGTCCCTATGGATTTTGAAACATGTTAAGCTTTATAAGAGACAGATTATTTTAAAGCACCTGTTTCTTTTACTGGTTCAGCATCTAGGAGACAGGTGATCAATTGTTAAAAGCATCTCATAGTAATAGATGTTTACATTAAAGTCTTTGTAGCGCCCAGACGCTTTTGGGTCTGGGGGTGTAAATACCTTTTAGCTGTTACAGTCTTATTTGATGATCTCTGGACTCCGGTTCTGTGGTGGTCTTGTAACATTAGCTGAACAGTGAGTTAGAACAGGGAACTGGGAAGAGAAAAGCTTGTGGTGCATGAGAATTTTTTTTTTTTCCTCCTTTGGAATTAGGGACAAGGCAAAGATCAGGGCCCTGTCTGTATGCACATGAGAAACACAGGCAGTGGATCTGGAGTGAGACAATGAGCTCTTATTTTAGGTGGAAATCTTTTTTCATTAAGTAACTTTGAAAGTGTAATTAAATCTGGTGAGGTGGTAAGGCTGTCCTCTGTACCCGACAATAAAGGAGAGGTGGCATCCCAAAACTCCCAGGACTGAGTCAGTGACTCTGGTGTCCAGAAGGAAAGAATTGGATCGCTTCCCTGCCGCGTTCTGGGTTCCCTGCCATGTCTGTAGCCAAGCCTAGGTCTGCTGGAGGTCTTAGCTTGATGTTCTCATGCATCTTGGTGCCTGGGGGCAGTCAGCTGACTCTTTGTCTTTCTAGGTGGCATTTTGAACAAGGCTGTCAATGGCCTGGCAGGGCATTCGCTAGCCTGTGGCCTTTTCCTCACTTAAAACAGGGACCCAACAGCTTTTGGGAGTCAGTGAGTGCCAGCACTTGGCAATTTTGTTTTCGGACTTTATCTCTTCCCTGGCACACCTTAAATGCCACAGATAACTCTTTTGCCTGTGGGGTCAGGAGCCTTGCTCTCCAGATGTTTAAGTTTTAGTCGGGGAGGTCTGGGGAACAAGAGACGGATTTTACTCTATGTCCTGAATTTTTTTTTTTTTTTTTTTTTTTTTTTTCCCCTGCTGATCGATGGCTTAAGGACAGCTTTTGGAAGATCTGCCAGGAGGCAGACTATAAACCGATACTTTCCGGAAGACTTGTCTGAGGCTATAAGCTGAATATTTTTGGCTGAGCCATCCTGACTACTGTAAACTTATTTGTATGGATCTTAGCCGCTTCCAGACCTGTCTGTGCTTCTCAAGGCAGTTTGAGAATGAGTGGGTGGAGTTAAGGTGAGTTAGGGCGAGTTAGAAGCCGCCTAAGCCCGCCCATTTGAGCCCGCCCACCGCCGGCGGAGGTCAGACAAAAAAGGTTGCACGTGGAGACGCAAAAGTGGGGAAGGAGAAGGGTTTAGAGCTTTAGCAGAAAGCTTGGAGATAAAGTAACTCTTATTTGCCCGTTTTTGGCAGGAGTTCCCGCGACTCTGTTATGTGGCCAGGTTTACGCTGTTATGAGGCCAGGTTTACCAGTGCCCGCCCCTATCCGCCAATGTATCCGCCCTTTTGTCCCATGGCTGTAGCCGAGAGAAAAAATAAAATATTAAAATAACAAACCGGGATCAGACTACAATCTTGGGCGTCCCCAAAGAGTGGAGAGAGATCCATGAATCAGCTCAAGTTCGCCATCCTCTTCGTCAAGGGATGCGAAGGGCTGCAGCTGCACCACATTTGATCCACCCGGTAGACCAAGACACCATTTACTTTCTCTTCAGAAACGAAAATGTGCCCTTGTTGGTGCAACTCGAGGACAACCCCCAGGGTGTCCGTCGCAAAGAATATAACTCGGACTACGCCGCGAGAACCGTGGACTTACTGTGGTGAAGAATCATGGCGGTAGCGGTGTGGGGGTCCAGCGGAGGCAGCGAGAGACGCGCGTGCGTGTGCTCGCGGTCTCGCGGTCTCGCTGGATGGGGGAAGAGGCGGCAAGCAGCAGCAGTCAGCAGGTCCTTGGTGTTTGGTGGTGTATCCGAGTCTGAACGGCACCAATGTTGGTTATGCCAGCGGTGCTGCCCCTCGTGGTTGGTCACCGCCCGCGGCGGCCATGCCAGTGGAAGAGCGTGCTGATTAAAAGAATCATAGCCATGGTTACCTTTTTAGAGCTTTATTGGGGGGGGGGGAGACAGAAAGAGAGAGAGAGAGAGAGAGAGAGAGAGAGAGAGAGAGAGAGAGAGAGAGAGAGAGAGACATGGGGGGAGAGGGAGAGAGGGGGACCGACGTGGGGAAGGAACGGAAAGGAGAGGGAACAGACAGAGAGAGAGAGCCCACAGAGGGCTCAACCACTTTTTTAGGCTAGGAAGCCCGCGAAGGCTGATGACGTAATTAAAGGACGTAAATAAGGACCAAATCCTAACAAGAATCACATGGTGAGACTGTCACAAAAGTATTTATTTTGTGTGTGTTGGGGGGAGGGGAGGTGAATGTGGAGTCCGTTTTCTCCTTCTACCATGTGGGTCTTGGGGATTGAACTCAGGTAGCCAGGCCTCCTGACAGTGGCCTTTACCCGGTGAGTTATGATCTCCCCAGCACAGAGGTCGTCTGCCTGCTGTGTCCTCAGCCGCTCTTCTCTCTGCATGCATGTCACCTTCCCCGAGTGTCTATCTGATCATAACAGCCATTCCCATCTTAATCAGAGCAGCTCTGGCTACCTACAATCAGCCCTCAAGATTGAACCTGTTCCCTCACAGAAGAAGGGGGTGAGGGTCATCAGACTCTCCCCTCGGAATCCAGCCACTTTGCCCTTCTACATGCCACTCCCACATGTATGCAGTTCTCCGGCCACACATGGTATCGGGCAGTCCTAGCATATCAGGTAATCTCTATCTATGCGTCTCTGGAGGAGTAGTGTCTCTGAAATCTAGGTCTTCTGGCCTTGGCCAAAATGCCATGTGTTTGGCATTTTTCTCCAGTCACTTTTTCCTTCAGCTAAGGTTACCAACTCCTCCATCCACCTTTGTGTGTGTATGTGTGTGTGTAGGCCAGGGGACAACCTCAGATGTCATTCCTCAGGAGACATCTGCCTGGTCCCCAGACCTTTTATTTTGTGCATGTATGAGCATGTGCATGCATGGCATGCTTGTGGGGGTCAGAAGATGATTTATGGGAGTCTAAGGCTCTTTCCTTTTACCATGTGCCTCTGGCCACTCAGCACTCTTGCAAGCCCTACCCCCAGGGACCTGCTTGTCTCTACTTCTCCAGAGCTGGAATTACTGGCGCCGCCCTCACACCCTTTTTTTCTTTTTTTTAAATTCTGGGAATTGAACATCCAACCCACACTCTTGCAAAGCAAGGGCTTTACTGACAGTTATTTCCCTAGCCTGCACGGGTCTCACTCTGTAGTTCAGGCTGGCCTGGAACTTGAGATTCTTCTGCCTCCATCTGACTGCCGGCTAGTGTCTGCACCTCCTGACTGCTGTCTGGTGTGTGCCCCGAGCCTGGCTTAACCACAGTTTTCTGTTTCATCGTTCAGACTATGGACATCAGGAGGGCAGAGGTCTTGTTCACTGCTGAATCTTAGTGCCCAGCAGAGAGCACTATTTAGTGTAGACCACACAAACTGTAGAATTAATAAGTGCTCCTGTGGCTTCTTGGGGTAAATGATGGCAGTCATCCCTGCCTCCCACAAGAGGCCCGTGATCCAGTGGGAGGTGACAACTGTGGCTGGAGTGTCAGAAGAGGCAAAGAAGTTTGCGGAGACTCTGGGAGGCACAAAAAGGAATCACTATTCCACTTGACAAGATGCTGCAACTAACTCATTTTGCCTGATGTCCTAATGCTGTCCAAAGGCTCCGTCTTAGGAACAATCATCTCGCTCATAGGAGCCAATGTACGGAACACAGGAGTAAAATGGCCGCTACCAGGACTGTAGGGTTTATGCAGGGTCATGTGACTTAATAACTTCCGGTCCTCTCCCCTTCCCCCCTCCCCAGCTCTCGAGTCCCATTTCCTGGGCTGGGCCGACCACGCTGAGAGAGATTCAGCGGGTCCTGAGGCACCGAGGTGGCTGCGATCTGAGAGCGGCCACGGGCGCATGGAGGGGACCCTGCAGGGGGCGGCGCCCGCCGCGGCGCTGGCCGCCGTGCTCAAGCACAGCTCGGCGCTGCCACCCGAGAGCGCCCAGGTTCAAGGGTACGACTTCAACCGCGGCGTAGATTACCATGCACTTCTGGAGGCCTTCGGCACCACCGGCTTCCAGGCTACCAACTTTGGACGCGCGGTGCAGCAAGTCAACGCCATGGTGAGGCGCAGGGCTGCCCAGGAGCGGGACGGGAGGGCGGGACCGCCGCGCAGATGCGCGTGTGAGTGTCTGGACGGGGCGGAGTCCTGGTAAGTTCGCGTTCTGGGACGGCGGTGCTTGGGGTTAGAAGGGCATTGTAGGAGGAGCTTAACGCCGGGAGAGCCCTGGGTTCACTTTTCCCAGTGGAAGGAGACTTGAAGACGCTATGTGGTTGGTTCCTAAAAGGGAACAAATCCTAAGTGACAGACCTGAACCCGGAAAGGGAGGCTAGGACCTGCACAGGGGTTGTGCTTTGTTTTTGAAGTAGACCTGTATCCCTGAGTACAATCAGACTCTGGAATCCAATCCGTCTGGGGTTCCTCGACTGAGGTTTGGAGTCAGTGTGACTTTCCTGTGCCCTCATGCGCAGATTGAGAAGAAGCTGGAGCCGCTAGCACCAGATGAAGACCATCACGAAGACCTGACGCAGAGCCGCCGCCCACTCACAGGCTGCACCATTTTCTTAGGCTACACATCCAACCTAATCAGTTCGGGCATCCGTGAGACCATTCGCTATCTCGTGCAGCACAACATGGTGGGTCCACATTACGTCTGGCTTCCACCTCCTTGGGCTAGTGGATGGTAAAGCCACTCTTCATTTAAGAGAAATGAAGAGGGGTCTGAAGAGGCTTAGAGGTTAAGAGTATTTGTTGCTCTTGTGGAAGACCTGGGTTTGGTTCCCAGCACCCATGTGGTGCCTTACAAATGTCTGTAACTCCATTTCCAGGGATGTAGGCAAAACACCGGTACACATTTAAAAAAAAAAAAAAAAAGTAATTTTAGAAAAGGATGTGAGGAGATGGATTTTTGTTTTTGGACATGCCTTATGCCTTAGCCTCCTGAATGCTGAGATCACAGGAGTGTGCACCTTTTCTGGCTACGGGTCTGCTTTAAGCAGAGGAACAGGCTTGAGTTAGTTTTGTTGCATGCTTTGGGTCTAAATGAGCTCAGGCTGATGTTAGGAGTGCTGCTTAGAATGAGGGTTAGTGTTGTTGCCTGTGATTACAGGTGGATGTACTGGTGACTACTGCTGGAGGCGTGGAAGAAGACCTCATCAAGTGTCTGGCACCCACATATCTTGGCGAGTTCAGCCTCAGTGGGAAGGAGCTCCGAGAGAATGGGATCAACAGGTGGGGCCCTGAGCAGTGGGGGCAGGGGAGCTGGGCTGAGAGTCTTGGTGACTGATGCCCAGGAGCCTCCCATCTCCAGGATTGGGAACCTGCTGGTTCCGAACGATAATTACTGCAAGTTTGAGGACTGGCTCATGCCCATTTTGGACCAGATGGTGCTGGAGCAGAACACAGAGGTAGGGCTGGAAGGGTTCTGGAGGACCTGCACAGTGGCTGGAGTCAGAAGACATACAGGCTAATGCTGATGTTCTCTTCCTTGTAGGGTGTGAAGTGGACACCTTCCAAGATGATCTCCCGGCTCGGCAAGGAGATTAACAACCCCGAGTCTGTGTATTATTGGGCCCATAAGGTGGGTTGGTGGGGACGACGTTCTTAGGCTTTGGCATGTGCTGACTTGTTTTGTCTTTGCAGCCACCTGGGAGTCTCTATAATTATTCTTAGTCTTCCTAGACTTAGATGAGGAGTGTCAAACACAGAGAGGCTAGGCAATCTATCTGTTGAATGAAGGGCTCTAATATCCTAGCTATGCCCCTACACTATTGGGACCACTTAGGTGTAGTGCTTAAGAACCCCTTGGGGCCTGACCCAGGGTATCATGCTCCCAGAGACAGTGGAGTGTGAGTCTGGGAAATAATGAGCTCAGTGTGCCAGACACCTTCTTAGAGGTGTGTATGGTTCTCCTCTCATCAGCCTCATGTCCACAAGAGAAATAAGCAGCCTGTTCAGGTAGAGAGGGAGGGATATCACTGGGTTGGGAATCAGAGTTTTTCTGGGCTATGAGCTGTAGCTGCTAACTGGTCCTGTCTCCACACCAGAACCACATTCCTGTGCTGAGCCCTGCACTCACAGATGGCTCACTGGGTGACATGATCTTCTTCCATTCCTACAAAAACCCAGGCTTAGTTCTGGACATTGTTGAAGGTGAGGTGCTAAGACCTTGGGAGAAGAGGGAGAAGGGCCCACTGAGACCAGTGCCTGACCTCAGCCCTCTCTCTCAGACCTGAGACTCATCAACATGCAGGCCATTTTTGCCAAGCGCTCTGGCATGATCATCCTGGGTGGAGGTATGGTCAAGCACCACATCGCCAACGCTAACCTTATGGTGAGTGGGGTGGCCCCTGGCAAGTGTCTCCATTGCAGACATGGCATGCTAGGCATGGACTACAACAGTGGACTAGATGGGCCAGAATCTCTGTCCTCTTTGGAGTGACGTTGGTGTGAGGCGGTCAGCCAGCAGTGACATGCACGCTGTGTGGCAGTGACTCTAAGGACATAAGTAAGTCATGTCAGTCAGGCAGGGGACTATAGTCCCAGCTACTTGGGAGACTGAGGCAGGAGGATGGCTTGTACATAGCTCAAGGCCAATCTGGAATGCTATAATGTGAAAGGAATGCTGTTGAATAAAGGGAGTGTTGGAAAAAGCTTCTGAGAAATGTGACCTTGCACAGACATTTTCAAGAGGTTCCTCCCACAGGCCTTATGGTTATGTTATGGGAAGAGCCTTCCCAGTGAGTGAACAGCCAGTACAGAGGCCCCGAGGCACCTGAAGTAGCCAAGGAACAGTGTGGAGTGGAGTGAAGTCCCAGAGGTTAGGCTGCAGAGCTAGCTGGGCCTGTGGAACAGAAGAAGAAAGTGAGGACAGGACTCTGGGGGCTTGCAGAGGCCTCTGCTGGCTGTGGGTGCGAGTGATGGGGCCCTGGGAACAGGAGGTTTGCTCTGCAGATGGTTGGTTGCAGCCACTGCTGAGCACAGGGTGTTGACTATAGCTCAGCTACCCTTTTTCATGTGAGACTGGCCTCTTTGTTGCGCAGGCTGGTCTTGACTCCCTTGGATTAAGGATCTTCTTGCCTTGCCGTGCCCAGTAGCTGGAACCACAAGCCTGTGTCAGCACAGCTGGCTCAAATGTCCTTTAACCAAAATGCTTGGTAACATCAGTGTATTGGATTGGTGTTTTGTTGTTTTATATTTAAAATTTTAGATTTACATACACATTTTGGGTCAGAAACCTAGAAGGAAAAACATGTCCAGGATTTAAATGTGAATGGCATATAGCTTGAAGGTAATTTCATACACTTTAAAATTTTATTTTTAATTATGAGTATATATGTGTGCCTGTGTGCACTTGTGAGTGAAGTACAGGTGTCCATGAGAGTCCAAAAGAGGACATTGGATCATCTGGAGCTGGAGTTACACATGATTGTGAGCCACTTGACGTGAATGTGGGAATTGAATTCAGGTCCTCTGTCAGAGCATGAAATACTCCGACAGGAGAGCCGTCTCTTCAGCCCTATATACACTATTCTCACTTTGCCTGTGGTTTAACTGACTTGTCACACGGGTGCTTAGAAGGTGGTACATTTTGGCTTATGGAGGGATAGCTTGTACCCAGAGGTGGTTGTGTTGGAAACATGGACCATCTCACCTGCCCACTAACTTCAGGCACTGATGGGCCCTTCCTAGAAGCTCTCACGGCCTTCCACTGTGTCATACCCCAGGTTCCTTGGCTCTGGTATCTGTCTATGGCTTCTGACTAGGCTCTCCTCTGCCCACAGCGGAATGGGGCTGACTACGCTGTCTATATCAACACAGCCCAGGAGTTTGATGGTTCAGACTCAGGAGCCCGGCCAGATGAGGCTGTCTCTTGGGGCAAGATCCGGATGGATGCACAGCCAGTAAAGGTAGAAGCTGCTGCCTAGGGTGAGTCCATGGGCTGTGGCCGTGGGTCCCATCGCTCACCCAGGTTCTCTACAGGTCTATGCTGATGCTTCTCTGGTCTTCCCCCTGCTGGTGGCTAAGACATTCGCCCAAAAGGCAGATGCCTTCACAGTTGAGAAGAATGAGGACTAAACTAGAAGACTGGTAAAGACTGGGGTTCTTGCCATGCCTTTATTTATTAACTTTACACACCAGCCCCTCCTTGGGCCCGCCCACTCCTTAGTCAGCAGCGTCTCTAGAATAAACGGTCTTTGTTGGGTCTTCTGAGTTGGTCTGGGTCCTTTAGCTTGGTGTCAGATCCCTAAGCCTCAGCTTGCCCCACCCTCTGCCTCATAGGTCTCTTCTCGCCAGTACTGGATGCTGCCCCCCATGGCTGTCAGCAGGCAGGGTTCCGTGGGATGGTAAGCCAGTGACTGTACCACACTAGAACCCACGGGCAGGGCCAGTGCCAGGGCACCCTAAGGAATGAATAGTGGGGAGCAATTACTAGTGATCAGGCTGTCTCCTTGAGATCCAGCCTGAAGTCCTCAGTCACCTCTTTTCTGACTTCTTTTGGTGGTGCTGAGAATGTTAGGCAAATCTTGCCACTGAGCCACACCCTCAGCCCAAAGACTCCCAGCGTTGGACATAGAAAGGCCCTGGCCAAGCCAGGCAGTGGTGGCAAACATCCTTAATCCCAGCACTCCGGAGGCAGAGCCAGATGGATCTCTGTGAGTTCAAGGCCAGCCTGGTCTATAGAGTGAGCTCTAGGACAGGCACCAAAACTACACAGAGAAACCCTGTCTCGAAAAAAACAAAAACAAAACAAAACAAAAAAAGAGAAAAAAGGCCCTGGCCCAGTCTTCCTTGTGACCCCACCTGAATGTTTCCTTTTTGGGGGTACTAGGGATGGAACTCCAGGCTCTTACATGCTAGGCAAGTGTTTAACACTGTTCCATTACTGGCCCGTAACGGCTTCTAAGACACTACAGACATCACCTGGCCAGACTGCACCCCTCTGGAGCTCTACTTCCAGGTGCTAAGAATCTTGGGAGTTTCTTATACCGCCCTCTTTTTTACAAAGGGCTCTGTAGTCCAGGCTGGCCTTGAACTCACAGAGATCATCTGCCTCTGCTTCCCAAGTGCTGGGATTAAAGGTGTGCGCCACCACTGCCTGGCTCAGCAAATCCTTCTTTATTTGCAATATAGTGTTGGGATTACAGGCTGGCTTGGAATTAGTGTCTTCCTCCATAGCCTCCCCAGTTGCCGGGACTACATGCATGTACTACATGCCTAACCTTCACTGCTCTCGGGACCCCGACACTGTCTTTAGACTCTAGAGGCACCTGCTCCAGACACGTCTCATTCCAAGTTTCACTGTTTCTGACATTCTGAGCACTACTTGTCAGCCCACAGTTACGACACTATAGTTCCTAACCTAGTTCTTTGTACTCAGCAATATCCTTTCGTGTGCTCTTCAAGGTGAATTTAGTCAGGAGCCTCAGAAGTTGACAGACCATTCCTGCTACCTTAGTTCCCAAAGCAAGAGCTGGTCTCCAGGGTCCCCTAGTTTCCCCAATCCTCTTACCAAGCTTAATTCTGCTGACTAGGCTCCAGCACTGATGTCTCCTTCCTGGAGGCCCTAGAACCCTGACCTCACTAAGCCAGTGGTCTGTCTCTCACCTGAGGCATGTCAGGATCTGGGGGTTAAAGCCATATGAAACCTACATGCAGATCAGATTTCCTCAGTGATGCAGGCTTGGTAGCTGGCACTGGCTCCTCTCACTCGGGTTTGTTTCAGTAGCTCAGTCTGGCATTTACAGCCCTGTCTGACTCGGAACCAGCTTTAGCCACCACCTTCTCCAAGTCCTTTAGCATATGCTGTGTCCTTTCTTGAAATACCCTTCCCGCTTTCCTTCCTTCCTTCCTCCTTCAGCTTTCGAGGCTGAGGCAGGAGGAATTCACCCCTACCCCTACCCTTACACCCCCCCACCCCCACCCCCCACCCCCCGCCAGAGGTCCCAGCTCAAATACCCAACACCACTGCTCTTTTCAGACCTAGGAGTGGCTGAGGTGAACACATAGCTGATGCCCTGGCAAGGAGTGAAAGGTGAAGACTCACCTCTACCAGGTCCCAGAAGAACACCTTCCCATCCTCAGAGCAGCTGACCACGTGTGTGTCACGCTCACTCAGGCAGCAGTCCAGCTTGTACTTCTGGTTCTTATGGCCAACATACCTAGCAGTGGGGGTGGGTAGAATCAGGGGGGCTTGTTCCTCCTAGCCTCAGAAGTGGGGTGAGGGGGAAAGGCCAACTATGGAGACTCACTTGCCCAGCAGCTCCCCTGTGTCTTTATCTAGAAGCCTCAGAGTTGAGTCCAGGCTGGATATCAGCGTGCACTGCCCATCCCGGCTGAAGCAGGTGCAGGTGATGGGGCCTGGGAGAGAGCACAGCAGGCAGGCAGGTGAATCTCTTGCCTGCCTCATCACCTGCCTTGACTGTCTCGCTGGGCCTGGGGCCACACTCACTGCCCACGTAGTCCGAGAAGACCTGCCCCATCCTTAGGTCATAGCGCCTCACGCGGCCGTCCACAGAGCTGCAAGAAAGAGGAGATCCAGCCTAAAGCATTGCAACCTTTTGCTCCAGGGGCAGCCTGTGTCCCTATGCAATCCTGGTCATCTAGAAAAGTGAGCAAGGAAAAGATGCTCTTCTGCTTTGTGACTCAGGTCCAGGGGACACCTTGGTCCCACTCAAAGACCATTGCCCTCTTTTCCAAACCCCCAGAGCTCTTTACATCCTGACTGGCACAATAGTCAACCCTGTCTCTGGGTTCTATATCTGCACATTTGACCAACTCCAGCTCATGAATATATTTTAAGGTTATTATTATCTGTATCTATGTATCTATCTATCTATTTATTTATCTTTCAAGACAGGGTTCTCTGTATAGTCCTGGATGTCCTGGAACTCGCTCTGTAAACCATGCTGGCCTGTTAGCATACCCAAGGCCCTGAGTTCTATCCTTAGCACAGCAAGCAAACCAAAACAATAGCTTGCATAGAACCTGTACTATTCTATTTTATAGAGGACTGGAGCAGCCTAAAATGTGCTCTCCCTAGTTGGCCCTGAAAGCAGCCTACTACAGATACCAAAGCAGCGGTGTTCTCGGGCTGTGACTCCTTCCCCACCCCCAGCACCACTACCATCTTATATCTGTGAGGGTTTTGCCTGTGACCTCCAATCCTTAACGCCCAAGCCCACCAACAGCTTCCACCCTTTTTTGAGACAGGATCTCCTGGAGTCCTGGCTGGTCTCCTTTTACTATGTGACTCCTCTCATGTGCTGGGATTACCAGTGTACTCTCACACCTGACTCACCAGGAAACTTTCAGAGCACAACCACTCCATGCCAGTCTTTCCCTCAAAGAAATGCAGCTTTTCACTGCTCTCCGAAAAAGACATGTTCAAATGCCTCCTGCAGCCCTTTGGACGCTGTTCCTGCCATCCCTTCAGCCTCTCTCCCCTGGTCTGTTCACTCTCCAACTCACCAGTGGGTGGCTCTTCTCCACCAAGGTTGTTACCTCACCCGGCCTCTCACTGCCAACAACCCTATCGTGTCTGCCACCTAAAGCTACTGTCTTGTTCCTGCTGCCATCAGATGAGTTACACTTCTACTTTCATTGACTTGTTTGTTTAAGAGGGCACCAGATCTCATTACAGATGGTTGTGAGCCACCATGTGGTTGCTGGGATTGAACTCAGGACCTCTGGAAGAGCAGTCAGTGCTCTTAACCGCTGAGCCATCTCTCCAGCCCCTATTTATTTAGTTTTTTAAGACAGGGTTTCTCTGTGCAGCCCTGGCTGTCCTGGAATTTGCTCTGTAGACCAGGCTGGTGTCAGAGGTCAGCCTGCCTCTTCCACCTGAGTGCTGAAGTCAGAGGTGTGTACCACCACTGCCCAGCTCTAGACAGGCTGGCTTTTAACTCTTGGTCCCCTGCCCTGCTTTTTCGATGCTGGGGAGGTGTGTGTTACCACGCTTACCATAGTTGGCACTTAGTAATTTTTTGAGACAGGGTCTCTCTATGAAGCCCTGGCTGGTATGTAGAACACACTGGCCTGGAACTCAAGAGATCTCCATCTCTGCCTCCCAAGCACTAGGGTTAAAGGCGTGTGCCACCATGTCTGGCTCATGGTTGCATTTATTTATATAAAGTTTTATTAATTTTTTGGATTTATTTTTATCTCATATATGACTATTTTGTCTGCATTATGTATGTATGTGCACCATGTGTGTGTCTGGTTCCCTGGGGAGGCTGGGGACCTCCAAAAGAGGATGTTGGATTCCCTAGAACTGGAGTTAGAGATGATTGTGAGCCACTATGTAGATACTGGGAATTAAACCCCCTGTTCTCTGCAAGAGCAACAAGTGCTCTAAACCACTGAACAATGTTTCCAGCCCTGTGGTACATTTAGTACTGTCCTGTGAGACAGGACTGGGAACTGCAGCTCTTTCCGTGGAAGAGCCTGCACAGCTACCATTGAGGGAGGAGCCTGTGCTGAGCAAGGGAGATCCAGAGAGGTCCAAGTAGGCAACATCAGAAGAGGGACCTGTTTAATCCCAGCACTCGGGAGGCAGAGCCAGGCGGATCTCTGTGAGTTCGAGGCCAGCCTGGGCTACCAAGTGAGTTCCAGGAAAGGCGCAAAGCTACACAGAGAAACCCTGTCTCGGAAAAACAAAAACAAAAACAAAAACAAAAAAAAACAAAAAAAAAACCCAAAAAACAAAAAAACCAAAAGAGGGACCTGAAGATGAGAGAAGGCAACCAGGTGTAGGCCAAGGAGAGGTGTAAAGTGTGGACTGGCACAGGAGGCCATTTCTTTGCCTAAGTTCTTGAGCTGGGCCACAACATGGAGTCAACCACAATAAAGGTCCCTATCACCAAACTGAAATTAAGTGCTATCTTTAGGTCAGAGAGACGGCTCATCAGGGGACAGAGCAAGACTGATGATCCAGGTTTGACCTCTGGAGCCCACATAATAACTGTATGAAGGAGCAGGCATCTAAAATTCCAGCACTCCTATTGGGGAAATGGGAGGTGGAGACAAGAATTTCTTGGAAAGTTAAGTGCCGGCTAGCCTGGAGTATATAGCATGGAGAAACAGCAAGAAAGACCTGCCTCAACATACTAAAGGAGAGAACTGACTCTGTCCTTTGATCTCTACACATATGCCTGCACACACACAATATTAAGTAAAATTAAAAAACAAAACAGGCAGTAGTGGTACACGCCTTTAATCCCAGTACTTGGGAGGCAAGAGGTCAGCTTGGTTTACCGAGTGAATTCCAGGGCAGCCAGGGCTACACAGAAACCCTGTCTTGAAAGATCAAAAACCAAACCAAACCAACAACAGCAACAAAAGAAACCCCCCAAAAGCTGGGCACATCAGGTAGCTCACAACTACCTGTAACTCCAGCTCTAGGGGACCCTTGACCTCTGTTGATATTCTGCCCACCCCCATGCAGACACACATACCCTATTTATTTTTCAAATGTCTTCTGTGTACTTGTGTTTTGCCTGCATGTATGTTTGTGTACCATGTGCATGCCTGGTGCCTACAGAGGCTAGGAAAGGGTCATCAGATCTCTGGAACTGAACTTAAAGACAACTTTAAGTCATCATATAGGTGCTGGGAATTGAACCTTGGTTTCTTTGGAAGAGCAGCCAGTACTTTTAACCACTGACCAATTTCTCCATCCCCCATAGTTAACAAAAATAAATCTTAAAAAGCAAAACAAAACTAACCTCTGTGCTCGGCTTTTTGGGATATTTATTTTGACTTTCAGAATGAAATGTTGCCTAATTATCTGAGCTGGGCCAGGCTTTGAGGTGCAGCACTCCGGAGGCAGAGCTGGGAGCATTGCACAAGGCCAGCCTGTTCTGTATAGTGAGTTCCAGGACAGAGTGAGTCCCTGTGTCAAAAACAAAAGAGATCTAGGCTAGGGTTCAGCATAGTGGTGGTGGTGGTGGTGGTGGTGGTGCTGCTGCTGCTGCTGCTGCTTCTTCTTTTCTTCTTTGTTCTTCTTTCTTTTTTTAAAGACAAGGTTTCCCTACATAGCCTTGGGCATCCTAGAACTCAACTATGTAGACCAGGCTGGCCTCAAACTCAGAGATCCAAATGCCTCTGCCTCCTCAGTGCAGGGATTAAAGATGTGCACCATGAATGTCATGGTTCACTCTTAAAATTTCAGCACTTGGGAGCTAAAGGCACGGTTAGGAATTGAAGGCCACCCTGGGTTACATAAGTTCCTGTCTCAAAAAAACAAACCATGGCCACTATGTTCTCCAGTGGTACCAACCAGGACAGGAGTAATCGTCTGGACCTACTCACCCTGCCAGGATCTCATCGTCTGACACCTTTACACTGGATATGCCATCTCTGGCTTCATCTAGCGTCTGCACGGGCTCAGGCTTCCGAGAACGGCAGTCCCAGCATCGGATACTGGAATCGATAGAACCTGTAAGGCCAACAGGAAGGTGAGGCCAGGTTTGGGTCTCTGAGCACCAACCAGTTTCTCGCTGTCCAGGCCTTAGACTCACCAGACAGGATGATTGTGGCCTCTTCGTTAAATTGAACTGTGTTCACCTTCTGAGAAACGGGAATTACTAATTTAGAGGAGGGGAGTTTTGGAAGATTGGGATAAAGGAGAGACTCCTAGTGCAAGTTAAGAGCAAGAGCACATACTACTGGTAGGGAAGGTGAAAGGTTCTGGAGAAACTGGAAGACAGTGCTTGGTGACTGCCTGGGTGTAAGAGATGGGCTCAGGCGGAAGACTGCAATGGAAGGATCTTCCTCGTACCACCTACGCACTAATATGGATCTCCATAATGCACGCGTTAATGAGAATCATCTGGACTGTACTCACTCCAGCGTGGCCCCGAAATTTGCGCACGACCTGCCCAGTTGCCACATCCCACAGCACCACCGTTTTGTCCCCACCACCAGAGCAGAGATGGCTGTTGTCAAAGGAGCTGGCGGGCAGGAAAGGGAAGGTCAATATCAATGCATGATCCAAGCCTCTGCGCTCCTTACCCCATCCTGGCCCCCGGCTCACCCGGCTGCATCCAGCACTTCGTAGCCGTGGCCACTGTACGTCCGCAGCAGCGTCCCACGCAACGGGTTCCACAGTTTTAGGGTTTTATCGCTGCCACACGTCAGACAGTAGTTGCCATCCACTGGGGAAGAGCAGGTGGGGGTTAGGGGACCTCCGGCCTCAGGAGGCGGGAGGCCCGGGATGAAGACGAGGACGCTTACCATTAAATCGCACGGCTCGCACCGCGCCCTGGCCGCAGTCCACCGTCTTCAACCGTTTCTGCGGCAGCTCCGGGGCCCGCGGTTTTGGCTCAGGAAAAGCCATATTTCAAAAGTATTAGTCCGCTACCCGCAATGCTGAGGTCTGTATCGACTGCCTTGCTTCCAGGGTTTCAAAACCTTTGCTCGGGTGTAACCTTATTATTGTCCCCCAGGATTTATTTCCTGCTTGGCACTTCCGTGTTCAAATTTTCATCGCGTTAATGACAGTGTTAGAAATACTAAAGGTCCCTTTCAGTTTTTTCCACATTGCCTACTTTCCAGGAGCTATTCTGGCCTTTTCTTATTCTCCAAGGTCCAAGGTTCTTTGGCTGAGAGCAGTCCTAGTCCCGGAAGCAAAAGCCCTAGACTGCTCGTGTTACTCTTAAAAGCCACCCTTCATTCCCACAACGGAAGCTGCTGTTCTAGCAGTGAAAGAGGTCCGGCGTGGTCTTTGGTTCGTTATGTCCACCAACAATATGTCCGACCCACGGAGACCCAACAAAGTGCTGAGGTGAGCAGTCCAGCAAGTCATGGCAAGGCGTCTCTGGTCGTGGCCGTGGTCCACGCCAAGTTGTCAGCCCAGGTGGGACTTGATCGCTTCTGACCCTTGAACATGTCGCAGGTATAAGCCTCCGCCGAGCGAGTGCAACCCAGCTTTGGACGACCCGACTCCGGACTACATGAATCTTCTCGGCATGATCTTCAGCATGTGCGGGCTCATGCTTAAGGTGGGCGGGGTTGAATTTCCCTAGGCTTCTGTGGCTCCTCCTGAGAATGAGGCCTGGGGGCGGGTTCAGAAAGAGGCGAGTCCTCTGGCTGTGCTGAAGGTGGGGAAGGGGGTTGAGGTCAGCGGGGAGCCGAGCTATGGTGAGGTTTCCAATTTAGGGAAGTTGGGATTGCAGTTGATGAGCACATAACTGAGCGGGTCTGAGGGTAGGGCCTGACTTTGAAGCAATTTACAGAGGACTCTTGGAAGAAGGGCAGGGTCCTTAGCGTTTGGGAATGTGGTGGGGTCAGAGATACAAGATACACACACATCGGGATCAGAAGCTTGGAGTAGGCTTGGTACTGAAGGGTTGGTACTTCCTGGGCCAAGGTCCAAGCTGCAGGTGGAACCTGATATCTGAGGATCTGGGTTGTGGGGGCTTCCTGGCATACTTCTCACTGATCCAATCTTCCCACCCACCTTTCTTCAGCTGAAGTGGTGTGCTTGGGTTGCCGTCTACTGTTCCTTTATCAGCTTTGCCAATTCCCGGAGCTCGGAGGACACTAAGCAGATGATGAGTAGCTTCATGTGAGGATCCTGAGTAAGGGGATGGGGTCCCATGCCTGCTCTCTAGGACTGACACCTCTTTTCTGTCTCAGGCTCTCAATCTCTGCCGTGGTGATGTCCTATCTGCAGAATCCTCAGCCCATGACGCCCCCGTGGTGATGTCTACTAGAAGGCTTGGATCCTGGACTCCTGTCCACCTTCTCTCTGGCCTAGCCTTTGACTGCCTCCAACCTGCCCTTGGCTGCTGTCTGTAAACTCACCTGAGTGTTGTCTCTGGTCTCCCAGCTGAATGAGGGAGGATGGCCCTTTCCTTGGGGTCCTGCTTCTGCTTTGACAAAGGGGTAAACCCGCAGACTTCCCTTTTATCTCCCTCCCCTGGCTACTGTTATGAGAAACACTGTTCATGTTTCTAAGTATTCGCTTGTTTTCTTGTTGAAACCAGTTGATAAAAAATTTTCCACTCTGGATGACATGTATCACTTCTCTTTTGTTCATGGGGTGCTCTGCCCAGTGAAGACCGGCCTGTGTGTCCCTCCCCCCCTTGAGATTTTTTTTTTTAACGAGTTAATGTTCATATTTCTTAAGGCTCATGTCTTACATCAGGGGTGAGACAGTTATTTCCACACTTGGATGACTGTTGTCCCAGCCAAACTGACTAATCTTGGCTTTGGTTTTCGTTTTTGTTTGTTTGTTTGTTTGTTTATTTATTAACCTACTTGTTTATTTTGAGGTGCTGGGTATGAAATGCAGGGCTTTATACATTTTACACAGGTGCAATACTGTAGAGCTATATTTCTAGGTTTTATTTATTTGTGTATTCCTATAAAGCTCTAGCAGGCCTGGTAATCAATCATATATCCTAGGATGGCGATATTCGTGCCCCAGCCTTCAGCATGCTGAGATTACACCTATACACCTACACACCAAACTCTGGCCCTGGGTTTTCTTATTAGAGCAACAGATTAGTGAATAGACTGGTTGGGGTTGGGAAGGGTATGGAAGATTCAGGGTTCTTCCTCCCCTACAAGGCCCTTTCAGCTCATAAGAGGATCAGCTTCTGTCCAGACCCAGCTACGTGCCTCATCTCTGGCAGTTTGTTAAAGTCCCAATCCCCACAAGGCAAACCAGAACTGTTTTCTACT
Source organism: Peromyscus eremicus (assembly GCF_949786415.1). Lineage (NCBI taxonomy): Eukaryota > Metazoa > Chordata > Mammalia > Rodentia > Cricetidae > Peromyscus > Peromyscus eremicus. The sequence goes on from NC_081420.1 coordinate 125,671,884, forward strand.
CCAGCTTCCAGCCAAGCTAGGCCCTTACAGGACCCATCCCTAAAGAGAGTGTGATATCCTAGAATCCCATCTACGCTTTCCATTCCTTAGGAAACACTGCTGTCTACTGGAAAAGTTGAATCCTTTGCTCACACTCATTATCAAAGCCTTACAGCTAAAGTCTTCAGCCAAAAGAGCCCTAAGTGGAATAGGTGTGGGATTCAGACCCAGTCCTTCCCTGTGCTCCAATTCCTCAGTACAAAACTCCACAGCCTCTGTTTGTAGATGGCCGAGGCCCTGCCCCCTTCCGCGCTGATTGGCTGGCTCGGGTTCTGGGGGCGGAGCGTTCGCGGGTACTTAGCTAGGCTAGGGAAGCCCGCGGAAGCGGCCGCCAGGACTATGGGCGTACCAAGGCTGGCCTCTGGTGTCTGTGCTGGTGGCGGGAGTGCTGGGTGGCTCTGGATGGGCTCCTGCACCCTCGGTTCGCCTGGCCTGCCTGTTTCCTTTCTCTTTTGGTTGTTATTGGCCACACCTGGCTCTTGGGCCGCAGGCTACGAGGTGAGCTGGGGCCTGAGGGCGGAAATGTCCTTGGGCTAGAGTTGAAGCAGAGGTGTGGGTAGCACTGATCTATGGTGACTGCTGCTGATCTGATGGTGTGGTCTAAGTGCGTGCATTGGGTCTCTGGAAAGGTCTGGCGTGCGTCTGAGAACAGGGCTGCATGTGATTGTATCCACTTCCTGTGACTCCAGCTGGCGTGCTAGGACTTTGCATGCACTTAAATGTGATTAATGTGGCGACGGATGAGCAGTCACTTGAGACAGGGCTCTAAGCTGTGCACAGGTTGTGCTTGCTATGGTTCCACTTGCATGGACTCGCTTTTTGGTGACAGTACATTCCCCAAAGCCGGCTTGGGGCAGCTCTGCTGGAAAGCCTGCCTTGCAAATCCTACTATATCACCTGGAAGCGCTTCCCCTCTTCCCTTTCTAGAGTTATGTGAGCGGGGCCGCTCATCCCCAGCTTCATCTCCCTTCAGGTTGCCTGGAGTCCCAGTTTGGCCTCTCAGCTTCCTGGCTCCGGGTTCAAGTCACCTCTCTACACCATGCCTCGGTGTGGTGTGCCAGTCTGTCAACTAGAGCTAATATTGCCCCACATCTCAGGCTGGTTGCCTGATGTCTGGAATGCTTAGCTCACCTCAGCTACTACTAAAGTTGTTACTTTATGAAATCTGCTCTATGGGGTTTGTGCAAAGTGGGAATTGTGTCTATGAGCACAATACTCTGTGTGTCCTACCTGAGGCAGCCTGGGACAGATTATGCTCTTTGACCTCTCTCTCTGTCACTCCAGACTCAAGACCTGTGCTTTTACCACCTCCCTGCCTGCTTTGTAATGGTGGCCGTCAAGACTACTGTCTTGAACATGCTAGGCAAAGATTCTACCTTAGAGCCCTCAACCTGCTGGCTTCTCAACTCTCGGTTACTGACAGGGAATGTGTATGTTCTGGGGTCTCTGTGCAGACATGTCCCACAGTGAAGCCAGGCATGCTCAATGTGCACCTGTTGCCTCATACACGTGATGATGTAGGCTGGCTGAAGACAGTGGACCAGTACTATTATGGCAGTGAGTACAGAGTCGGGGGCCCTTTCTCAGTTTTTCAGGGACCTGGACATTGAGGTGAGAACAATGAGTCATCTGGACTTTTGTATCAAGGTATGTCTCCTAGTGGTCCCTCACTGCCTGACCTTCATGTCCACAGGCCTAAATGATATTCAGCATGCATCTGTTCAGTATATCCTAGACTCGGTAATCCCCTCTCTACTGGAGGATCCCACCCGACGCTTCATCTACGTGGAGATGGCTTTCTTTTCCCGTTGGTGGAAGCAGCAGACAAATGCAAAACAGGATATCGTACGGAAACTGGTGCGCCAGGGTGAGCATACCTCAAGAAGTGAAAGGAGGAAGCTCAGTCCAGCTTGATCTCTGAGATTATTTATTTATTTACTACTATTATTTATTGGGACAGTGTCTTATTACATAGCCCTTCCTGGCCTGGAACTTGATGTGTACATCAGGCTGGCCTTGAACTTGTGGAAATTCTCATGCTTCCCTAATGCTGGAATGGAAGGCCTGGGCAACCAAGCATCTCTGGGATTTTTGTCATATCATAGTGTGTTCACACTGTACCTATAGTTCTATCTGCTTAGAATCTCTCTTCATGTGGAGACCTGTATCTCACAAGGCCCCATCTACAGTGGCTTCCCAGGAAGCCAGTCATGCATATCTAAGCAGACTGGCTTGGAAACTCCCCTCCTCTCCAGCTTCAGTAACAGTGTTGTCTGTTTTCCTAGACTTGCCCATGATGGCCCTGTTCCTAACAGATACCCTTCCCCCCCTTGCATTCCTTGCACAGGGCGTCTGGAGTTTGTCAATGGTGGCTGGGTGATGAATGATGAGGGAGCCACTCACTATGGTGCTATTGTGGACCAGATGACACTTGGGCTACGCTTCCTGCAAGACACGTTCGGTAGCAATGGCCGTCCACGTGTAGCCTGGCATATTGACCCTTTCGGCCACTCTCGAGAACAGGCCTCTCTGTTTGCCCAGGTGCCAGCCACCCTATTTTCTTTTGGACCTGCCCCTTAGCTTAACTTCAACTGTTCAATTAGCTCCTCAAGCCCTGCCCTTCTCTAGCAATTTCGGGGACTAGACCCCACCTGGCTTGCTGAGACCCCACCTCGTGGGTGAATTTGACTCCTGTGAGTTGAGTGGTCTGTGTCCTAGGGCACCACAGGTTTAAACTGCTTTGCCTCTCTCCAGCTGGTTTGGTCCCTTCCCTTGAGCCTGCTAGGGTTGAGGCCACCACTGAACAGTGACCAGTGTCGCCACCCTGCTTTAAAACCAGCTTCATGTCTGTGCTGACCTATTCTCACCTCAGACTGCAGAGTGGAAAAGCCTCCTTTGTGCCTTGACATAACCAGGGAGGTGGAAGAGGGTTTGCCTCTAAAGCTGCCTCTTCTTTGCTGACCCTTCTCAAGCTTAGAAGAACACATCCAGGCTTTGTGGGACCCATGCCTGCAATGTCAGCACTTGGGGGGCTGGTACAGGAATGTAGCGATAACGCCTGCGCTACCACCACCTATTCACCATGTCCGAGCGAGGGGCTGTGGATTAAAAAATAAGGGACAAGAGACAGCGGGTCATTTGCCTCAGCTGAATGTGGAATGCCAAATGCCGTTTATTGAAAGAGGGAGGAAACCTTAAATACAGGCTTACAGCACAATGGCGGATCCCCAGAGGGCAGAAGTTTGCTACTGAATGTTCTACATTCTTGCATCTAAGCTGTTAACGCCCAATATGCAGGATACACAAACAAGGAACTTCCCTAAAGCATTCAGGAGGGTGGATACCGGCAGGGAATTAGCATAGAGAGGACATCTGGTCAAGGTCAGCAAGCAGGCAACAGCTTTACTCAATATGGGAGGAGACCAGGGCCCTACAGGTCCCCCCTTTTTACTAAAAAATGAGCTTCTGACTTAGGTTGTGTGGGACGTCAGCAGGTCACCTTACCCGTCATGGAGACACCTGCCCAGGCCCCGCAAGTGCTCTGTCTTTAGGTTGGTGAGCACCCCCCAAGCATTACCTGTCTCTGAATACTCATTATCATACAGGCTCAACCACGTGAGCTGTAGAGTAAACTGTTGCCAAAGATCTCAAAGTGGCGCTGGGCTTGCAATCTGTGCGACCCAGAAAAGACCAACAGTAGTCCTAACCCACCCATAGCCAGGAGGCTAAAGGCGATTGAGCCATTCCCTTCTTAAACGAGCCTTACTGCAAATTGGAGTCCTTGTAAGGTGGTATCCCATACGCAAATGGAACTTGAGTTTTAATAATTTTTACAACTTTCAAAGCCAATTAAAATGTATAAATGTAGAATTAAATTTATCATGCCCAATATAATAAAAGATTAACTAACTGTGGTAGCTACTTATGCTGCCAGGGTAGGGTCTCCATTATGCTAGCTGTAGAACTTAATTATGAAATAGCCATCCCAGAAATAGTAGCAGCAGTGGCCACCACTGTTATAACAGCAACAATGGCAACAGCGATGTCAGAGTCTTCTGGAGCGTGTGAGCATCATCTGTGTCTAACTGCCCCGGTCCACTGGCATGTACGCAGCTCCAGGAACACGAACCACCAAGGCCCATTTTTCTTGATCCCAGCACTACTTAGGCTGGCAGGTCTGCAAAAGAACAACTAAGAACCATAAACAAAAACAAAAACAGCAAACAAGGAGCAGAACTAATGGTCTCATAAATGGCTACATTCAGGCTCACAAATTTTAAGGTGTCTTCAAAAGAGGCTAGATGAATTTCAGGAGGCCAATAGATGTTGCATAGAGCCATTCCTGAAAAGTAGGTACTACACCAGCTTGAAGAGGGTTGCAAAATGTGAAAAGGCTTAGCTGGCATGCTACTGATAATAAATGGAGGTCAGTGACCTTCAGAGTTATCCTTAATCTCCAAGGTGTGACACATTCTCAACATTTTTGAAAAAAGTTACCATACATTACCTTCTGAAGAATCCAACCACATGGCTACAGTTCCTAGGCTTACAATAATGTTTGCCAAGGCTGGCAGTATTGGGCTCTCAATCCCCATTGACATCAGAAGGGGAGAGTTTTTTTACGAAGGCCCAATAGGTCTCTGCCATGTCGGGATTCAGCAGCAGCCACAGGGTGCACACAGCATTCAGGAACCCAAAGAGGAACTTCATTGTCCTTCGAAAAGACACAAACAGATCCCCGGGCCCACACCAACACCGGATCGGGTCCCCTCTAAGTGCCAGTAGAAAGATCCTTCCATCGCACCAGAGGATGATTCGCAACAGGAGCCCTCCAGTGCTTATCTGCAGCTGATACTCCAGCAGAATCCACCGATAAAAAATTTAAAATATATAAAACAAGGGAAAGAATAGAATGTGGAGAGGAGAGATGAGCCCCTAGCTCCCCCCTTTTTACTTTAGCAATATATGTTTTTAAGGTAAGATGGCAGTGTTCTACTATAGCCTGTCCTTGAGGATTACAAGGAATACCAGTCTTATTAACAATAGAAAAGTCTTGGCAGAATTTTGAAAATCCCGTACTGCTGTAGGCAGGACCATTATCAGTCTTTATGCATTTTGGCACTCCCATGTAAGGAAAAGCATGAAGACAATGATTCTTTTTTTTTTTTTTTTTTGGTTTTTCAAGACAGGGTTTCTCTGTGTAGCTTTGCGCCTTTCCTGGAACTCGCTTTGGAGACCAGGCTGGCCTCGAACTCACAGAAATCCGCCTGGCTCTGCCTCCCGAGTGCTGGGATTAAAGGCGTGTGCCACCACCGCCCGGCGTGACAATGATTGTTTACATCCTTAATCTTTTCCTCTGAATGAGCAGAAGCAAAAATTAGAGAAGAATATGTATCAATAGACACATGGACATATTGTAATTTTCCAAAGGAAGGCACGTGTGTGACGTCCATTTGTCACACATGATTAAGTAAAAGTCCTTGGGGATTAACTCCCAAATGAGGAGTAGGTAAAAATTCAACACAAATAGGACATGATTTAACTATCTGGATGGCTTGTTCCCGGGTTATGCCTGTATGATGAGGAAGAGATCCAGCATTAAGATGATAACGATGCAACTGAGTAGCCTTATCAAAGGCAGAACAAACTAATGTGACAGCCATATGAGTAATGGCATCAGCCCTCTGATTACCTTCACTTAGAGGTCCAGGCAATTGAGTGTGAGCTCTAATATGGCCCACATAAAGGTTATGTGAGCGGGACCATATAAGTCCTTGCACTTGCAATAAATATTCATGAATGGAAGAAATGGATGGTATGTAGGCTGTTGTCTCCAAAGGCATAATGGCATGTGCCACATATTGACTATCAGTATAAATATTTACACTCTCATCAGAAAACATCTGTAAAGCAAGCAACAGCGCCTGTACCTCTGCCATTTGGGCAGAAGTGCCCTGGACTTTTATTCTCTTTACTATGTTACCAGAAACCACCACAGCAAAACCACGTGAAGTGCCATCAGTAAATACTACACGGGCCTGAGGAATAGGAGTCATCTGTACTATCTTGGGAAATATAACAGGATGCAATTTAAAAAAAAATGACACACATCATTGGAGGGGTAGTGAGTATCAAACCGACCCTGCATGGAGCATGTCAATAAGGTCCAATCATTATCATTAGCTTGCAACCATACTATTTGAGACTGGGTGTATGGGGTCACCACAATATCTGGCTCCTTACCAAAAGTTTGAACATTGATCTTGATTCCCTTAAATATAATCTGAGTAATAGCCTGTGGATAAGGAGTGATGTTTTTTGCTGGAGAAGCTGGGGAATGAACCCATAGAATAGAACCTGTTTGTCAAAATGCTCCAGTAGGTGAATGAGAAAAACAAAATATTCATGACCTAAATAATGATAGGGAAAAGATACCTGTACCTTTTCTGGGGCAATCTGTAAATTAGCCAGGCTAAGAACCTCTTTTAATTTAGAAAAGGCATCAAAAACAAGTTTTATATCTTTAGCAGCCAATAAAATATCATCCATATGAGTCAATCACAATTAAATGCCAATGTTTAGGAATTGCCATGGGGCAGGCAAACCAGGCTGTGTTGCTCCCATGAGAAGCATTTATAGCTCTAAGATCTTGTAATAGCCGCCATTTTCCTGACTTCTTGTAGAGGCCAGTTGGGATCTCAGGATTCTTGTGAAGTTATAGATATGTCCAGCACCAGAATCCAGTAATCTTTTAATCTCAATCCCATATAATTTTATTTTTAATTTAGGCTGTTTATCATTGATAACTGTTTGTCAAAACACCTTTTTCCTATACTTTCAAAGCCTCCAGTTCTACATATAGGTGCCATTTTGCAATTAAAATATGAAAGCAATATTAATCGAGCAATTTTATCACCAGCTTCTATTTTCATGGTCCTTTTTACATATACCAATTATAAAAGCATTAAATACTATCTCTACAGGATTAAGAGGTAACTTTAGGTAATACTTCTGAGTATTTTTATAAAATCTTAAAAAGAGGATCTTTTTTTTTTTTTTTTTTTTTTTTTTTTTATTTATTCTTAGGGGAGAGCGCGAATGCAGTCCCCCACTACCACAAATTATGCAGTCGAGTTTCCCGCATTTGGGGAAATCGCAGGGGTCAGCATATCCGGAGTGCAATGGATAAGCCTCGCCCTGGGAAAACCACCTTCGTGATCATGGTATCTCCCCTGCCAGGTAAGTATAGGATCTTTTTTTATAGATTCCAAGTAACATTAATGTAAATTGCCAAATATTAACAATGTGGACCAAACAATTTACTTGTATTTTATTTACTGGAAAAATAATTTTGTAACCTCTTTATCAGTAAGAGATTATTATTTATGGGTTTATCTTAGCAACATTATTTAATAAGCTAACAACCCAATACATTTCAGGTGTTATATTTCTATAGAATTAAACCAAGAATTTCTAGAAAGCAACTTAAAGAGTAGAGCCAAATTTTCAGTAATGATCAACAGACAGGAGCACACCTAATATATAGTTCAAAATTTTGAATCCTGTTCCTTTAGTTTACCTACCATGAGAATCAAACATTCATCCAAACATTTATTAAGACTATCAAAAGAACAGAACATCCTTTATTCATACAGCATTGACTTAGCATTCTATGTCCTGACCAAAACTATTTTTCACCAGAAGTTAGGCCCGTTTAAACTTTTAGTGCTAGACCCTCTCCTGGCCTTTGCTTGCTTGCCCGCCCTTGAGTCTGTTCCCCTCATCGGCCTTGTGGCTAAGCCTCCTGTCTGCTGCTCCGGGCTATCTCACACACACCTTCGCCACCATGCTGGGTGCTTGCCCCGCACACGTGCACTCACGTTTAAACTTTCTCTTACTTCCGTGAAGGGACTACCTAATGAGTTATTCCCGCCATAAGGGAAAAACAGAAAAACATTTCCCACGAAGGGATCCTAAATATTGAATTATTCCCACTCTGAGGGAAAGAAATAAAAAACATTTGAACCAAAATTAAGCAAACAGACAACAAAACTTTAAGCTCAGGGCTTGCTTGCTTGTTCATCCAGCAGCAATGAGGCCCACCTGTTGATTTTTTGTAATTCAGATGCTGCCGCTCTGTGCTGGCAGGCAGAAAGAGCTCAGAGTTTTAGCTATCCTGAAAATTCTATAATTGGAAAGAGCCTTTTCTTCCTCCATTACCACTGGGAAGAGGCTTCTTTCTTTCCTTTATCCTTCCTCTACAGGGCCCTAATCTTTAGGACTAGTTTCAAAAAATTTTTCCCCTTTTTTACCAGGAAAATCCTTTTTTCTTGATTAAAATTTTCTCTTTTCTAACAGAAAATTTCCTTTCCTTCCCTCTTTTCTATTGGGAAGATTTCCTTTTTAAAATCTTTAGCTGTCTTGCCCTATCTTAACTTCGGTGCTCTCCTGCCTCAGCAGTCCAGTTAACGGACTGAGCTAGCTGCACCCGTTTCAATTCACCCTCATCTTTTCAGTTTTCTTTAAATTGCTGGCCAGCCTTACCTTTCGGGTGTCCATCAGCTCGTCCCTTCTTTCTCGGATCTCGGTAGGAACCTCCATTTGTAGGGATAACGCCTGCGCTACCACCACCTATTCACCATGTCCGAGCGAGGGGCTGTGGATTAAAAAATAAGGGACAAGAGACAGCGGGTCATTTGCCTCAGCTGAATGTGGAATGCCAAATGCCGTTTATTGAAAGAGGGAGGAAACCTTAAATACAGGCTTACAGCACGATGGCGGATCCCCGGAGGGCAGAAGTTTGCTACTGAATGTTCTACATTCTTGCATCTAAGCTGTTAACGCCCAATATGCAGGATACACAAACAAGGAACTTCCCTAAAGCATTCAGGAGGGTGGATACCGGCAGGGAATTAGCATAGGGAGGACATCTGGTCAAGGTCAGCAAGCAGGCAACGGCTTTACTCAATATGGGAGGAGACCAGGGCCCTACACAGGAGGACTGTGAGCTTGAGGTCAGCATGGCCTCAGATGGAGATCCTGTCATGCCATGTATTTATATATGAGTGTTTTGCCTGCATGCATGTCTGTGCACCATGTGTGTGCAGTGCCTACAGAGGAGGGTTGGAGGGTTGTAGAATCTCCTGGAACTAGAGTAATGGATGGTTGGGAGCTGCCATATAGATGCTGTGGTATTGAACCCTGGTCTTCTGGAAGAGCAGATAGAACTCTTAACCACTAAGTCATCTTTCCAGCCCTGGCAAAACCTAGTTTTAGTTGAGCACTTCCTCTGTGCTCTTTCCCAACTGGGCAAGAAGGACTGCACTCATTCACTCCATCCCCTGTTCTGCACTCCAGATGGGTTTTGATGGCTTCTTCCTTGGGCGCGTTGACTATCAAGATAAATTTCTTCGGAAGGAGAAACTGAAGATGGAGGAGGTGTGGAGGACCAGTGCCAGCTTGAAGCCCCCAATTGCTGACCTCTTTACTGGTGAGGATGTGGGAGGGTAGGGGAGTCACACAAGACATCAAGCTAGAAGGGTCCAGGTGTGATTTTGTGATAAGCTGTGATTACCCTAGAATTTTTATTAATTTTTTGAGCTGGGCTCTGTGTGTTCTTTTGGTACTAGCCCTTTCTAATTCAGAACTCTATTCTGGGTAGGACATGGCAGGCTCTGACCCCAGGGCAGGTCTGGGTGCTGAGTCCAATTTGGTTTAAAGGTGTGCTCCCCAATAATTACGACCCTCCGAAGAACCTGTGCTGGGATGTGCTATGTGAAGACCGTCCCATAATGGAGGATCCTGAAAGTCCTGAGTACAGTGCAGATACTTTGGTCAGTGACTTCCTGCAGCTGGCCTCTTTACAGGTAACACAGGTATCTAGACCATGGGCCATAGCATGCAGGCACAGGCACCTAACCTTTCCCAAAGCCCAAGGGAATGCCTTCAAGGGGTTTCCCTTTGGGATTTATTCTTCCTTAGAAGGATACACAAGAAGCTGGAGAGATAGCTCTGCACTTAAGAGCACTTGCTGCTCAATTATGAGGACCAGAGTTCAGATCCCAGCACCCACATTATAAGCTAGTCATCCTGACTGCAAATTCCTGTATGGGAGTTATTTGGAGCCCTAGCTCCAAGGGGTGTAGAGACAGAAGGCTCACTGGGGCTTCTGAATTTCACCCTAGCGAAGAAAATGCAAGTTCCAGGTTCAGGGAGAGACTCTGCCTCAAAGGAGTAGGTGGAGAAGGGTAGGGGGACATCTGACACTCTCTTCTGATTTGTGCAGGTGTGTGGAGGCAAATGCATCCCTCACAAACATGTGTAAACACACACACACACACACACACACACACACACACACACACACACACACCTTATTTAAAAAAGAAAACCAGATGTGGGCCAGCTGTGGTGGTGCACACCTTAATCCCAGTACTGGGGGTAGGCAGAGGTAGTCAGATCTCTGTGAGCTCGAAGCCAGCCTAGGACTACATGGGGAGACCCTGTCTCCAGACAAAACAAGTAAATGAACCGAAGAAGTGGAGCAGTGTGACTGCTCAGTGGATAAAGGTGCTTGCTGCCAAGCTTGACACCCTGAGTTCATTTCCAGAACCCACTTGGTGGAAGGAGGGAAGTGACTCCTGTACATTGTTCTTCAGTCTCCAAGCTGGTGCTGTAACATGCACACCATAGTATGTGTCTCTCACTCCATAAATAAACATGAAGTAGGAAGAGGAGGAGGAGGAGGAAGAGGAGGAGGATGCATGAGAGAGTATGGCTCAGTGCCCTGTAGCCTCATCTGAGTAGTGGACCCTAGAGTCCCTCACAACTACTGGCTGTTTTTGTTGTTATTTTCAGATACGGTCTCCTGTAGCCCAAGCTGGCCTTGAACTTGCTATGTAGGTGAGGCTGGCTTTGAGCTTCTGATCCTCCTGCCACCATTTCCTGGGTGCTGAGAACATAGATGTGCACCACCATGTCTGATTTCTGCAGTGCTGGAGATTCAACACTCTACAGACTGAGCCACATCCCCAGCCCCTCACTGGTTATTTTTGTGTTTCCCTCTGCTTCTACATGCCATAGTCCCCATGTATTCTTGAGTGTGGGTTTTGTTTTGTTTTGGTACTGGGGATCCAACCTGGGGTCTTGAGCATGCTAGGCTAGTACTTTCACACTCAACTACACCCCTAGGCCCCCAGGTGTTCTTTTGCACACTTAGGTATAGGGACAGTCCAGGACACCCTGGCCTGAGGATTGCTTTCTCACCTATAGCAACAGTATTACCGAACCAACCACACTGTGATGACCATGGGTTCAGACTTCCAATATGAGAATGCCAACATGTGGTTCAAGAACATGGACAAGCTTATCCGCCTGGTCAACAAGCAGGTCAGTGTGCCTCTGTGTGTGTGTGTTAACGAGCTTTCTTTCACTATAATCAAACGCCTGAAATAGTCAAGTGATAAAGGAAAAAGAGCCAGGCATAGTGGTACACCCCAGTTCTAGGGCCACTGAGGATTGCTTAGAGTTGGAGGCCAGCTTGGGACACACACACACACACACACAGACACACAGACACACACACACACACACACACACACACACACACACAGATATACACACACACACAGACCCTGTTTCAAAAACAAAATCATACACAAAACTAAAATAGAGAAAGTTACTTTAACTTTAGTTTTCCTTTTTCTTTGAGACAAGTTTTCCAGTGTAGCCCTGGCTGTCCTGGAACTCACTCTGTACACCAGGCTGGCCTCGAACTCACAGATATCTGCCTGCCTCTGGCTCTTGAGTGCTGGGACTAAAGGCATGCTCCACCCACTCAGCATAGTTTTAGTTTTGTAAAATTGTGTGTGTGCAGGTGCACATGACCGTGTTTGTTCTTGGAAGCCAGAGGAAGATGTTTAGTGTCCTGCTTTATTGGTGTCTGTCTCATCCCCTGGGAATTGAACCTGGAGCTAGGCTGGCAGTCAGCCAACCTGTACTGTACTCGTATCTGGGCCGCCTCTAGTGCTGGAGTCCAGGCTCATAGGTGGCTGTTCCTAGTTTTGTCTGTGAGTTCTGCAGATTGAACTCAGGCCATCGCACTTATATGCAGGCGTTCTTACCTGCTGAGTCATTTCCCAGCCACTTTAGGTTTTTTGAGACAAACTTTCCTGTGGATTAGGTTGGGCCTCAAACTCATTGTACACCTGAGGATAACCTTCCTGCCTCTGCCTCCCAAGTGCTGGGATTAAAGGTGCACGCCACCATGATCAGTCTCGTTATTTCTGCTTCTCTGTTCCTAGTTTTTCTTTTCTCCTCTTCCTGTCCAACCCTGCCCACTTCTCTTCTACATGGTCCTTTTCCTGTTCCTCCTCTTTCTTCTTTTAAGAAAGTTTAGTTATTTTATGTGTATGGTATTTTGTGTGCATATGTATCTGTGTACCTTGTACATGTCTGGTACAGAGTCCAGAAGAGGCCATTGGATTCCCTGACCTGGAGTTCCAGATAATTGTAAGCTGCCGTGTGCTGTTGGAAATTGAATTTGGGTTCTCTGGAACAGCAGCTGGTGGCCTTAACCACTGAACCACTTCTCCTTCTCTGTTAAGAGACAGAAAGAATCTCACTATATATCCCTGGTTGGTCTTGAAGTCACAGAGATCCACCTGCCTGTACCCTTGAGTGCTGGAGTTAAAGTCCCACCTCCTCCTCCTTCTCCTCCTCCTCCTCTTCCTCTTCCTTCTTCTTCTGCTCCTCCTCTTCCTCTACCTTCTCCTCCTCCTCCTCTTGTTCCTGTTGGGATTCATGTATGAGTTTCATATATGCTTGGCAAGGGCTTGACACTCTAGCTCCCTCTTCCAGTTTTAAAGACCCTTGTGATTATTGTGGGCATCCCAGGTAATCTCTAGTTTAAGGTTAGCTGACAGAAATTCCAATTCCCTTAAAATTAAAAAAAAAAATATTATTTTATATCCAGGCATGGTGGTGCATGCTTTTCATTTTAGCACTTGGGAGCAGAGACAAGTGGATATATCTTTTGGTAGTCTGACAGTGCTAAACAAACAAACAAACAAACAAAAAACAACAAACCATGATTTCTACCTATAATGGCATACTTAATTTTCCCATAATTAATTAATTAATTAATTAATTAATTAATTGTTTTTGAGACAGGATCTCCTGCAGCCCAGGCTGGCCTCTGCTTGCTGTGTAGCTAAGAATGACTTTGAACTTTTGCTAGGCCTGTACCTCTGGAGGGTTAGGGTTACAGGTGTCCTGGGGGTTAAACTCAGCTTTGTAGGAGCTAGGCAAGCACCGTACCAACTGAGCTGCACACGCCCAACCTCTCCCTGTTTTAAATAATTCCCTGTTGGAATTATTTAAAAAGTTTTGTAAACCAGCTAGGTGCAGCTGCCCATGCTTGTTGTCCTAGCTACCAGGGAGGCTGAGGCAGGAGGGTCACTTGAACTCAAAAATTCTAGGTTAGCCAGGGCAGCTGGATAACATGGGGAGATTGCCTCAAACAAAACAAATAAAAAAGAAAAGAAAAATTGTGTAAAATTATAGGATTATCCCTGAAATCTTTTAAGAGTGACGGACAGTGTTTGGTCTTGGCCAAGACATATGCCCACATTTGACTACCATTTTGTACTCAGAAAGGGTGTTTAGGGGCTGGAGAGATGGCTCAGAGGCTAAGAGCATTGGCTGCCCTTCCAGAGGACCCATATAGTGGCTCACAGCCATCTGCAATTCCAGCCCCAGGGAATTTCAGACTTTCAAGGGCACCAGGCAGGCAGGTGGTGCATGGACACTCATGCAGGCAAAACATTAAATATAAACATTAAATATAAACATTAAATAGAGAAATAAAAAGAACAACAACAAAAAATGTGGAGAACTCAACCTATTGGATGCCTGTGGGGCCCGGGAAGGTACAGATCCTGAGGCTCACACACGCCTTTCCCCAGCAGCAGGCAGAGGGGAGCAAGGTCCATGTTCTCTACTCCACCCCTACGTGTTACCTCTGGGAGCTGAACAAGGCCAATCTAACCTGGTATTTGGGGCAGGGGACTGGGGAGCTTGGGGCGGGGTTGGCGTGCTCCGTGGGCTGTGATTGCTCTCAATGCCCTTGTGCAGGTCTGTGAAGGAAGATGACTTCTTTCCTTATGCTGACGGCCCCCACATGTTCTGGACCGGCTATTTTTCTAGCAGACCGGCCCTCAAACGCTATGAGCGCCTCAGCTACAACTTCCTTCAGGTGAGTGAGCATGTGGGGATCCAGGAGGCCCAGAGAAGCTGCTGCCTAATATAGCCCTTTCTCCTCAGGTGTGCAACCAGCTGGAGGCACTGGCCGGTCCCGCAGCCAACGTGGGACCCTATGGCACAGGAGACAGTGCACCCCTTAGTGAGTGTCATCTGTGGACCGTGGGATTGAGTGGGGTGACAGAGAAGCGTTGAAGCTAGAAACCAAAACCATCCCTAGGGCACTTTACTTTTGGTGGTGCTGGGGATCGAACCCTGGACCTCTTGAATGCCAGACAGCACTGTTTCACCGAGCGCTGAGCTACATCCCTAGACTTCGAGATTCTTTCTTTTAAATTTATTTTTATGTGTTTTTCCTGCATGTGTATTAGTGTACCACATGCATATCTGGTGACTTTGTAGGCCTAAAGGAGTGTCACATTCCCTAGAGCTGAAGTTATAGACATATAGACACATATGATATTGGGAGTCAAACCCCAGTCCTTTGAAAGGTCAGTCAGTGCTCTTAGCCAGTGGGCCATCGATGGCTCCAGCCTTCCAGACCATTCTTAAATCTCCTAAGAACCCTGTTAACCTGCACCCGAGCTTTTGTGTGTGTGTACTTGGTTGTGGGGCTCAGAGTTCTGTGGGAGATGGCATCCGACTGATGTTCTGTTGGCAGAGGAGGCAATGGCTGTGCTCCAGCACCACGATGCGGTCACTGGTACTGCACGGCAGAATGTTGTAAATGACTATGCAAGGCAGCTGGCAGCAGGCTGGAGACCCTGTGAGGTGTGAGGGGCAGGACCTTGAAGGAACTAAGAAGGGCATGATCCTGGGTGATGGGCGGGCCCTAGAGTACTCTTAGGGGTGGGGTTTTGGGAGGAGGAGGGATTTGTGCTTGGGAGAGAAGGGGTGGAGCTTACAGGAAATGGGGCTGGGTCTAGGTAGGAGAGACTGGGTCTTGGTAAGGGCACGACCAGGCTTCCTGGGGTGCAGACCTTGGATGCAGGTCTTTTGGTGATCCTCACCAGGTTTTGGTGAGCAACGCTCTGGCGCGGCTCAGCTACTACAAACAGAACTTCTCATTCTGCCGCGAGCTCAACATCAGCATCTGCCCAGTCAGCCAGAACTCTGACCAAGTGAGTAGGGCTGGGAGGCAGGTGGGACAGAGAGGGCTCCAGAAGGTGAAGCCTGCAGTGAAGGGGATGGAGCGCTTATATAAATTATGTTTGGAGGGCCATTTTGGGTACAGGGAAACTGGGACAGCATAGTTCATCACAAGGGGCATGGCTTGTCCCGGAAGGCCAGGACTGTGTGGGAAGATGCTCCACTAGATGGGTTTGGAGGCCTGTTGTGACTCTGCCCTTCCTGCCATAGTTCCAGGTAACTGTTTACAACCCCCTGGGCCGGAAGGTGCATCAGATGGTCCGACTGCCAGTCAGTGAAGGCATCTTCTTTGTGGAGGACCCTAATGGAAAGACTGTGCCCAGTAATGTGAGTCTGCACAATGAGAGCCCCCCAACCCTAACACCCCCCACCCCCTGCTTTCCCAATGCATTTCCCCCAGATCTTGTAATATCTCCGTGAGTTTCTTCCTCTTCTGTGTGTCTCTACATCATGAACAACTCTCTCCCACAAGTGACAGCCCTTCTAAATGTCCCCCTTGGAATTTGCCCTCCCTTTCTGACCCCCTCCTCTTTCTTCCTTCCAACAGGCGTTCACTGTGTAGCCCAGGCTAGCCTCCAACTTGTGATCTTCCTGCCTTAAGCTCTTAGATGTTAGGACTGAGGGTTTTGGTCACCTCACTGTTTCCTCAGCAGATTTTCTGTTTATGGACAGCCTCTTCACTCCAGGAGGTCTCCTTTCCTGAACCTCTCAGCCCCCTCCTGTCTCTCTCTGCTTCCTATTTCCTCCCAGACTCCTAGTCTCTCTCTGTATATACCTCCACCCTCCTCCCCTTCTCTCTTCCCTCCTTCCTCTTCTCCCTTTCCTTCCTATTTCTTCTGCAGTGAACTAGGTATAGAATGTGCTAGGCAAATGCTCTTCTTCCTCTCCCAGTCACACCTAGGTTTCTTCTTCTGTCTATTCCTTACCCTCTGAGGTTGATGCTTGCACCCATGACTGGCTTTAGAAGTGTCTTCTTGACTCTTGACTAGCTTCCTCTCTCACTCAAGGTGGTGATGCTTCCCAGCTCCTACAGTAAGAAGTGCCGATGGGAGCTGGTGTTCTCCGCCTCAGTGCCTGCCCTGGGCTTCAGCATCTACTCTGTGGTCAAGGTGACTGTCCATAACTCCCAGGCCCAGAGCCTTCAGGCCAGCCCCAGGAGACCCAGGTCCTATGTCTTGGCCATTGAAAATGAGGTGAGACTCTATTTGAATCTCCTTTCTTGCCTCTGTGACAAATTTAAAGAGTTATAAAAACTGCTTGGATTCTGGGTCCTTGGGTTCTGGGTCAGTCTTTGGTTTATACTTGTCTCTCCTGATTGTGTGTTCTTTAGTGAGGAAAGTGCCCTTTGAGCCTCACTTTCCTTTCTGGAGCAGCTGTGTAAACCTAGTGTAACCATGAGATTGCTATAGCTGTGTCAGGGCCCATGGCAGGTAGGTGTTCAGGGGACATGGAAGGTGATGTGTGATATTTTGTTTGTGTTCTGACAAATAAAGCTTGCCTGGAGATCAGAGGGTGGAGCTAGCCACTAGTTAACCATAGAGGCCAGGCAGTGTTGGCGCACACCTTTAATTCTAGCACTTGGGAGGAGGAAGCAGGAAGATCAGGAGTTCAAGGCCACCCTGGGCTTCACGAGGTTGAGCCAGTCTAAAGAGAAACAGAGCCAGGCATCGGTGGTGCAAGTTTTTAATCCCAGCACTAGAGGGGTGGAGACAGGATTATAAGGTGGGTGGAGACAGCATCTTGCCCCCATTCAGTCTGAGGATTTGCAGAGGTAAGAAGTTTGTGGTGGCTGGCTGCTCTGCTTCTCTGATAATTTAGCTTTCACCCTCAATATCTGACTCCAGGTTTTTATGATAATTAGGATCATGCTTCAGGAAGGCTTCTTTGATAAGGAGACAGCTGAAGGCTCAGACTGGACTCAGTGACAGACACTTGCCTAGCATCTGTGAAGCCCTGGGCTCCATCCCCAGCACCTCAGAAATAGTTATAAATGAAGAGCTAGTATCTTAGAGTTTTTACTGCTGTGATGAAATACCATGACCAAATCCAGTTGGGAGGAAAGGGTTTATTTTGCTTACACTTCCAGGTAACAGTCCATCACTGAAGGAAGTCAGGACAGGAACTCAAGCAGGGCAGGAACCTGGAGGCAGGAGCTGATGCAGAGGCCATGGAGGGTGCTGCTTACTGGCTTGCTCTTCATGGCTTGCTCAGCCTGCTTTCTTATAGCATCCAGGACCGCAAGCCCAGAAGTTTCTCCACCTACCATGGGCTGGGCCTTGTCCCATCATTCACTAATTTAGAAAATGTTCTACAGGCTTGCTGTTATATCTTATAGAGGTATTTTCTCAATTGAGGTTCCCTCTTCTCAGATGACCCAAGGTTTGTGTCAGGTTGACATAAAAGTACCCAGCACAGCTGGGAAATGGCTCAGCAGGTTAAGAGCATGCACTGTTCTTGCAGAGAACCCAAGTTTGGTTCCCAGTACCCAAGTGTAGCAGCTCATAACCAACTGCCTGTAAGTCCAGGTCTAGGGGGACACAATGCCTCTGGCCTTGTAGGCATCTGCAACCATGTCCACACACCCACCTATACACATAATTAAAAATAATAATAATTAGTCTTAAAAAGAATGCCCTGGCCAGGTGTAGTGGTTAATGCCTTTAATCTTAGCACTTGAGAGGCAGAGGCAAGTGGATCTCTGTGAGTTCAAGGTCAATCTGGTCTACAGAGTGAATTCTAGGACAGCCAGAGCTACATAGTGAGACCCTGTCTCAAAACCAAAACAAAACAAAGAAAAAACCCAAAACTAAACCAAACCAAACAAAAAAAACCCCCAGGTAAGTGAAAGAAAGAAAAGCTGATTTGAGACCTGGCATATTTGCTTCTTGCGCTCCGTCTTTCATAAAACATACTAAAAGTTGTATCAGGATGGTGTGGACCTTGGTGTGGTGCGGTGTGTCTGTAGTCCTGACACTTTGTGGGCACAGTTAGCATTGGTGGGGCTTGCTGGCCAGCCAGTGTTGTTGAGTTGGTGAACTCCAGGTTTAGTGAGAAACTCTGTCTCAAAAAACAAGGTGAACAGCCTAGTCTACGTAGTGAGTTGAGGCTAGCCAGAGGCACATAGTGAAAACCTCATTCAAACAATAAAAATAAAAGGGGCTGGAGAGATGGCTCAGTGGTCGAGAGCACCAGCTGCTCTTCCAGAGGACCTGGGTTCAGTTCCCAGCACCCACCTGGCAGCTCACAACTGTCTGTAATTCCAGTTCCGGGGATCTGACACCCTCACACCAGTGCACATAAAATAAAAATAAATAGATCATTGAAAAAGATTAAAAAAATAAAAATTATGGTAGAGAACCATTGACACCCAGCCAACTTCAGCCCCTTGCCTTCCTATGCATCACATGAATGTACACACACAAACATGTACACAGGCAGACATACCACACAAAATGTTATAGGATGAGACTTCTGTGAAGATAAGTAATGTCCATGCAAGTCTCATTATGACATGTTCATTGTTACTACTCAACTTTTCTTTAGATTTTAAAGGAAATGGAAATGTTCTTCAATTTTTGGGGACAGGGTTTCATAGAGCCCAGACTGACCCTGAACTTGATACATAGCTCAAAATGACATTGAACTTTTAATCTTCCGCCTCCACCTCCTGAGTCCTGGATTATAGGCATGTACCACATGTCATATTTATATGGTGCCGAGGGCAAGCACTCTGCCAACTGAGCTATGATCACTATTACAACATAAAAATATTTCTGTGAGTCACTGAAAGCCTTATGGGTTCTGGCATTCAGCTCATGGGTCAGATGATACACTGGTCAAGCTCTTGAGCAGGTGAGGACTGGGGTCACTTTAGGCTACCATAGTTGGCTCTGCTGCTATGGGGTGTACAGACTGGATCAGTATAGAATTGAGGGTCTCTGCAAAGGGCTGAGTTAGTCCTAGAGGACCATGGTGTGTAGAGAAGTGGCCAGAGGTTAAAGTTGACGGGCGCAGTGGTTACAATAGTGTTTGCTTATTGGATCAGGCACAACAGTGGACGAGATGAAGGAAGTGATTCCAGGGAGGGCTGGAGCTTTCGCTGCCGAGGAGAACCTTGTTCACATGTGTGCTCCATTTCCTCACCCAGTACATCCGGGCTACATTTGACTCTGAAACGGGGTTATTGATGAAGATTGAAAACACGGAACAGAACCTCTCACTCCCTGTGAGCCAAGGCTTCTTTTGGTGAGGAAGGGCTGCTATGTCAGGGCTGGTTGGTGCACAGAGCTGGGGCGGGTGAGAGCTGAGGCCCCTCCCTGATGCTCATTTACTCTGGTCCCAGGTACAATGCCAGCACTGGTGATGAGGAGAGCACTCAGGCCTCTGGTGCCTACATCTTCAGACCCAGCCATCCTAAACCACTGCCTGTAAGCCGCTGGGCTCGGATCCATCAGGTGAAGGTCTGTAGCCAGAAACTATGAGTGGGTTTGAGGGGTAGGGGTGGGAATATGGAATGTGGGAACAGGATGTGCCACATGTAGGGTGTTGGTGGGAACTATTTCATCTTCTTTATTTTATTATTATTTTAAATATTATTATTATTTGTGTGTGTGTGTGTGTGTGTGTGTGTGTGTGTGTGTGTGTGTGTGTGTTTCTGTGTGCACATGTGTTAGAGGACAATTTGTGGGAGTCTACCACATGGGTCCCTAGGATAGAATGTGGTTCATCGGCTTGGCAGCAAGCATCTGTACCTGCTGAACCATCTCTCTGCTCCCCAAGAAAGGTTTTCCTGTGTAGCCCAGCCTGGCCTCAAAGCTCTTGATCTTGTCTCAGCCTCTGGCGTGCTAGGATTGTGGAAGTGAGTCACGATGCCTGGCTTTACTTCTCCTTTACATGTGGAGTAAAGACCCAGGCTTCACTGCTGATGGAGAAAACCTGCTTTGATAAAGATCTCTGTCAACATGTTCACGTCCATTCCTCGCTTTGGAAATTGGAGATGAAGGGGGTGGCAGCATATAATTGCTTAGAGTTCACCAAGGTCTATGAAGTGAGTTTATGTCTTGGAATGTAGTTTAGATCACTTGCATATGAGTAAAGGCCTGAGTTCTAGCTCCATACCACCATGACAGGGAGGGGCTGTGATAAGAGCACAGGGGTGGCTGAGGCAGGAGAGTCGCAGGTTCAAGGCCAGCCTAGGCTATGTAATGTGAATTTCTCTCTCTCCACACACACACACACACACACACACAGACACACACATACAAGCTTGCAACAAAAACATGTTTGCAGCAAAAACATTTATATGTGGGTATATATTTGATAATTCACTCTTAATTTTTCTTGAGAGTCTCAAGTGGCCCCTAATGATTTTCTGATGTTTCCTTCTGGGGTGAGAAAGGAGTAGATGCAGGCTTCTTAGGCTCATATTTGATGTGATTCCCCCTTAAGCAAATTTCTACATACCTATATTAAAATATGGTTTAGAGGCCAGGTGGTGGTGGCGCGTACCTTAAATCCCAGCGCTCGGGAGGCAGAGGCAGGCAGGTCTCCAAATTTGAGGACAGCCTGGTCTCTAGAGTGAGCCCAAGGATCGCAAGGGATACACAGGGAAACCCTGTCTCAAAACAAACAAACAAACAAAAAGGTTCTTTCCTTCTGGGCATGCATGGTGGTGCATGCCTTTGATCCCAGCACTGAGAGGCAGAAGTAGGTGGATCTCTGTGAGTTTGAGGTCAGCCTGGTCTGCATACTGAGGCCCTATCTCAAAACAACAACAACAATAGAAACATTCTTCTAACAGAATGTCTGGCTGGACATCCAGGGAGGTGGAGGTCTCACATTTGCCAACATTTCTCTGTCTGGTTCTTGTCCCTCAAACTTCTTTAATGTTCAACTTCCCCTCATGGTCCAAACAGACACTCAGGCTCTGGCTACCACGTCTGTATTTGAGCCAGAGAGAGGGAAAGGGTCATTCACTGTTCGTACTACCTTGATCATTTTCCGTGGGGCAGATTGTGGCCACACAGGTCCTGATAGCACACAGATGACTAGACATGCAAAGCTGGAATCCTGTTCTAAGGAGGGAAGATGGGGCAATAGTGGATAGCAGGTAGATGTGGATTCCGTCAAGGGCTGTGTGGCCTGTTGGGCGTGGTAACACACACCTGTAATGCCAGCACTGGGGAGACAGAGGCAGCAGGATCGGGAGTTCAGGGCCAGTTTTCAGTTTTGACTCCTGCAGAGTTTGAGGTTAGCCTGAAGTACTTGAGACTCTGTGTCAGAACGAAAAAAAGAGGTGAGCTGGCCATGGCCAGTCTCTGGATTCCATCAGCAAGGGGTAGAGGTGGGGAGTGGGGGTGGGAGGGTGGAGCTGGTGAGAAGGTTCAGAGGGTACAGGTGCTTTCCACCAAGCCTACCTGTGTTCAGTCCCTGAAACCCACATGGTGGAAAGGGAGAACCTGTTCCTGTAAGTTATGCTTTGATCTCCACATGTATCTTCCACACAATAAAACCAAAGAAGCAGTGAGAACATCATACTGAGTTAGTCTGTGAGGTGGATATTAATGAGATACCCTTTTGGGGATTCTTAGCGATTTGAACGTGGCTCACACCAGCCCTCCAAATGTGCTTGTAGACAGCCTTGGTGCAGGAGGTACACCAGAATTTTTCAGCCTGGTGTTCTCAAGTGGTTTGCCTGTACCCAGGACAGTGTCACTTGGAGCTGGAGTGGACGGTGGGACCAATCCCAGTGAGGTAAGTGGCATATTTTCTGGAGTGGGGAGCAGACACAGTGGCGTATAGGAAACTCACAAGGGTCCTTTTCCATTGAGCACAGAGATAACTTGGGGAAGGAGGTCATCAGCCGCTTTAACACCCCTGATGTAAACGAATGGACAGTTCTACACGGACAGCAACGGCAGGGAAATCCTGAAGAGGAGGTGGGGAAGGGTATCATGGGAGAGTCTGTGGTGTTTTGGATTTCAGGGCCATGGGGATTTGGTGATGATATGAGGGTGGGACAATGAAGAGGAAACAGGACTCCAAATCTGATCATATCACACCTCTTCATATCACACCTCTTCCCAGACGTGATCATCGACCCACTTGGAGATTAAATCAGACTGAACCGGTAGCTGGAAATTACTATCCTGTCAACACTCGAATCTACATCTCGGTACCTGTCCTGCCACTGCCTCAGACATGGAAGCACCTCCCAGATACCTGGGGCAGGGTGGGCTCTCACCAGGGACCCACATGTTCAGTCACCCTTACACCTAGGATGGGCACATGCAGCTGACCGTGGTGACCGACCGCTCCCAGGGGGGCAGCAGTCTGAAGGATGGCTCACTGGAGCTCATGGTGAGAGGGGAGCCCCATCCAATCTGGGTCTCTCCCATGAGGCCCACCCAGACCCAGCCAAGTGTGGAGGCTGTTGTTGGTACCCATGTCCTGCCTGTGGCCCTGGTTTCATCCTCTTCCCACTTCTCCCTTTCTTGTGCTGGGATGACAGGCCTGCATCACTGTGCCTGGCTTTGGAATTGTATTTCTAAGTTCCACTTTCCCTCCTCTTATCCAGTCCCTGCTCAGGCCTTGACTTGTCTTGTGATGATCCTCTTGTTAAGCACTTACTTTCTTTGTCCTGGACTCAGGACAAAGTTGGGCCTCACTTCTGCTGGGGTCCCCTACCAGCAGACTCCCATCTTGGTCTTTAGTTTCTGTTGGAATTCCTGCAAGGCTGTACCCAGTTTCTGAACTGGGATCACTTGCTATTTCCTCACTCTTTCCTGGCCACTCCTCGCAGGTGCACAGAAGGCTGTTGGTAGATGATGAGCGTGGACTCCTGGAGCCCCTCATGGACTCAGGGACCGGGAAAATTGTGAGAGGGCGCCACCTTGTGCTTTTGAGTTCTGTTACTGATGCAGCTGAAAGGCACCGCCTGCTGGTCTGCTTGTGGAGAAGGAGGTCCTGTCCCCTCAGGTGGTGCTGGCTCAGGGTGATGGCTGTCCCTATTACTCCAGGGCAGCACCAAGGATGCAGGTGAGGGACAGCGAGAAGAGCAGAAAGGCAGATCCCAAATGACGCCTTCTAAGCCCCTCTTTTGAGGACTGAGTTCACCCTCAGTTTAAGTCTGACCCCTTAGGAGTGAGCTCCTCCCTGTTGTAAGCAATATGCTTCAGTATTGAGTTCAACCTCATCAATGCCCCTTCCCATTCAGCTTCGTTTCCTGCAAGTCAGTGCTGATTGCCAGCCAGGCTCCGACCAATCCCCTTAGACTTAGCCCTTCTTTCTGCAGTTCTCGGGACTTCGCCAGGACCTACCTCCGCAGGTACATCTGCTTACACTGGCCCGCTGGGGACCAAAGATGGTGCTGTTACGCTTGGAGCACCAGTTCGCTGTGAAAGAAGATTCACGAGGCAACCTGAGCTCCCCTGTAACCTTGAACTTGCAGGTGAGGAGGGTTGAGCTGAGAAGGAGACAGGATGAGAGAGAGACAGGCAAAAACTGGGCTTTGGGGCTGACCTGGACCCATCTATTCCCTGCAGAACCTGTTCCAGGCCTTCACTATCACCCACCTGATGGAGATCACATTGGCAGCCAACCAGCCCCTGTCCAGGGCTTCCAGGCTGAAGTGGATAACAAATACTGGTGAAGACCTGGCAGGATTCCTGCCTGGGCCTGGCAGCTGAGGGTGGAGTGTGAGGGTTGTTGGCTAGGAGCCAATGTAGAACTTGAGGACAGGGCCTTAAGAGTGAGCAGTTCAGCAAACCAGCAATGCGCCTGGAGTTTGGAGTATGGAATTTTAACCCAAGGATGTGTTGATCTCCGTCAGTGTCTAATTCTAGGATGGTGTCTGTCACCTTTGGGATATGAACACTATGGAGTTGGAGGATTTGGGGAATCTGGTGTTCAGGTATAGGGAAGTGGTTTAAAGGTCTGGATGTGAGGCCCTGGGGCAGAGTTGAGAGGTGGGTGTGTATGGCTGTGTCCAGGCCTGAGTTCTCTTCTGCTGATCACCAGGTCCCATCCACTACCCTGCTCCTTCCAAGTTGGATCCTACCTCAGTCACACTGCAGCCTATGGAAATACGTACCTTCGTGGCCAGGGTTCAATGGCAAGAACTCAGGCCTGCCAGGAGGAGGGGCTGATCTCTCCCCTTCCCTTGCTGTAACCACTCACAGACATCATTAAAAGGCTTCTACTAAGACTCAGATCACCCAGTGACTGTGCATTATTTTTGAGGAGGGACTTAGAGTGTCAGATCTAGGGAGATCAGCTGACTCTCACTCAGCCCTGACCCCAGGCCGTCTGGAGGTTACCTCCCCATTGGAATCGCCACACCAACATGTTCTCTCCCCATCTCACTCATCATTTTTTCCCTCTCCTCCCACTTCGATCCTTTGTCCACACAGGCCCCCACACAGCTGTCTCAACAAGCACTGAGGATAGGCCTGTGCAGGACACAGCATCAGAAAACCAGCTCTACCCTGGGTCTTTCTAATCTGGCCTTTGGGTCAGATCTAGGCAAGCAATCTGGGAGGTTCTGGAGAAGGAGGTGGGACAGAAGCAGGTGCCAGTCTTAGACTCCTCACTGGTAGGGGGAGACATCATTCCTCCCCCGTGACATTCTTCCTCTTCTCAACTTGTGGGGCCCCTAGCTAATCCTTCTGAGGCAGAGCCTAGTGCTCTCTGGGATTTTAGTGTGTTCTGCTGTCTGTTAAGTAGATGTTGGGGCTGGAGAAATGGCCCTGATTGAAAGCACAGACTGTTCTTCCAGAGGATTTGAGGTCAGCTTCCAGCACCCACATCAGGTGGCTCACCAGCTGTAACACCAGCCAGAGGGATCCAGTGCTGCTGGCCTTTGCTGTCCATGCTCATCTCCACTCCTACTCATGTACACACACCCACACATGAAATGGGAAAAAAGTTTTTAAAGGCATTTTCTTTTTTAGTTAAAAATTTTCCATATATCCCAACCACAGTTTCCCCTCCTTCTACTCCTGCTATTAATGCCATCCCCATCCCTTCTCCTGTAGATCCATTCCTCCATTTTCCTTCAGAAAAGAGCAGGCCTCCCAGGCATATCCATATGGCATAACAAGTTACAAGAAGACTAGTCACAAACCTTCATATCAAGGCTGGGTGAGGCAACCCAGTAGGAAGAAAAGGGTCCCAAGGGCAGGTGAAAGAGTGAGAGACAGCCCCACTCCCACTGTTAGGGGGGTCCCACAAAACACCAAGCTAACACCGTAACATATATGCAGAGGACTAGCACAGAGATGTTGTAGCTGGTGTGTAATCCGTACCTAGGAGACTGAAGCAGGAGGTTCTAGTTCTAGGTCACGGTTAGTGAGACCCTCTCTCTCTCAATCAAATATATAAATGAAAATAAATAATGACTTAGCGTTGTGGCTCAAGCCTGTAATTCCAACATGAGGGAGGTTGAGTAGGATCAGTGTATTAGGGTGTATAATCTAATATAGTGTTCTCTGGAGGAACAGAAGTTACAGAAGTATATACACACACACATATATATTTATATCAACTTTTTTAATGTTGCAACATTAAATTTTTAATGCAGTTCCTCATGTTGTGATCCCAACCATAAAATTATTTTCATTGCTATTTCATAACTGTAATTTTGCTACTGTTATGAATCATTGTGGGGTCTCCATTTTTCTCATGGTCCATTGGCCACCAGTCTGCGAGGACAGAGGGAGCAGAGGTGTCCTGCAGGGCTTCGTGTGGCCTGTGAGTGTGACGGAGTCAGCTCCCGGGACTCAGCTTCAGCTCAACTTTATTTCAGGGTGAGGGGAATATGTAGGATGGGGACAGCAGCTGGGGCATCACCTAATTTGTGTTTGGCAGCAGGGTCCTATCATACAGCTGGAGCACAACACCTAGTTTTCATATGGGGGGCAGGGGGAGAGCATTTGCAGGGAACTGTGTCAAAGGTCACACTTAAGTCAGGCATCCAAGCTCAGGGACAGCTTCCAAATAAGTCAGGCACCCATGCCTAGAGACACTATCCAAATGATGTAGAGAGGGAGTCCTGCTGCAAAGGGAGTCCTCCATATTGCGCCGAGCTCAGAGAGCTATCCGGACATGGTAAACTGCAACCCTAAATGCAGGGTTCTCCAACAAATTGTAATATAAATATCTGATATGCAGGATATCTTATGTGACCCCTGTGAAAAGGTTGTTCAATCCCCCAAAGGGATCATGACCCACAGGTTGACAACCACTGCCTCAAAGGCTTGTGGAGGGTGGAACATCCAAGCCCCTTTGTAGCCTGGCAATTTGCAGTCACCCACCAAAAGTGGGCTTGACAGGGATCTAATGGGTTAGGGAGGAGGAGCTTGTGGGGTGCTGTTTCTGGGTGTGCTTTTTGGGCAGAATTCCAAAATCTAGGAAGGCCACCAGGACACAGGCCTACACAGGGGCTGTTCCTTATCTTTCTGATGACAAGGACTGGACCTGAGTGGACAGGAAGGCCAGGGGTTGGTAAATCCATGTTGGCCTTGTAATGTTTCCAACACTGAAATGGGCAGTTTAATACTAGAGTTAGGTAGAAGGAAACACCGTGGATTCTGCTGTGGACCGTGACACAAAACATGCCTCCATTTTTCTAAGTCTCTCTCTTGAAGGAATAGGCCAGATCTGCTAGGAGGCCCAAGTAGGGCTCCCTGTACTTAACCATCAGATCAGGCCTGACATCCCTAGGGGAGACATGGGATAAACAATGTCCACTCCTCCTTCATAGGTTTTCTATGACAAACCAAAGTCCCATCCCACCAAAGTTCATCCTGAGGAATTGTAACAGGCTCTGAGACCTCAGCTCACCTGACTCTGTGATGGAAGTACCATTCAGGCCGTAAAACTCAGAATGTAGCCAGCACCATCTAATCCATCGTAGTCCATAGTTCTGGGAAAGTTCTAAATGGACTAACCTTGCTTTTTGGCTCCTGTACTTCTGCTTCTGGCTAACTGTTCTTGCTAGCTGAAGTGTGTCCACCCAGGATGTGGTTTTAAAAGGTCACCCGAGAAAGGCTCAGAGCTACAAAGGGATCCCAAACACCCAGGCTGACAATATAGGTTTTTGATTGGCTTAAACCCATGTCCAAGCAGTCTTCTCTGGTAGATACCCCACAACACTGTGTCTTCGAGAAGCATTAATTTAGACTTGTTTGTGCATTAGACTATTTCCTCCTCCATTTCTGTGTGTTGCACAGGTATGGGAAGTTTCTGGGAACTTAAGGCAGGGAAGCTTAGATCTTCACAGAATCACTGTACTTCTGAGCTGCTTCCAAACAACACATATGAATTTGTGCATTTGGATAAAACATGGAAACAATATGTTTTGGCAGACCCAAACAGTGCAACCTGCATCCAGCTATCCTTTAGGTAGGTTAAAAGTACCATTTTGTGTATTATTTTATTGATGGCCACAGTAGTTTGATGGTGAATATATTCATCAATATGAAATATAACGTTTAGCAATGCTTTCCTCCAAAAGAACAAAGGATTCCCTTCCTATGGCTGCAGAAGGAAGCGATTTCCAATCAGCTAAGGGTTGTTTTCTCAGAGCCTTTCATCTCCCTTTCCTTTCTGTGGTGGTGTGAAAAATTATCAAATAAAAGGCAAGCAGATCACGCTTCATACTGGTTAGCAGGACAGAAGTTAGACAACTGCAGTGTTGATGACTACAGTGAATACAAATGTCCACACTGGGGAAGGGTAGGTTGGTTTCACCAGTCCCCCTAGCTGAGCTTCATGCAGGTATTCCTCTAGAAAGAGACAAAGAAAACAAAATATCCCAATAGGCTTGGGGGAAAGGGAAGTTAGAACAAACCTACTCCAACAGATTCACGAAACACAGCAAGGGAACAGAAAGAATATGACACAACCATTACCCATAACCAGCTGCCATAAAAGAGAATCTAAAACTACAGAGTTACCTGAATGTCTGAGGAAGAACTCAGAGTTTTGCTTTTGAAAAGAACCAATGATTATCTAGAAAAGGCAAACAAATGTAAGAATTAAGGAAAGTACCCAAGATCTTGAGAAGACAGTCTCCAAAGTGAATTCATATTACTGTAAATTGAGGGTCAAAGTGCAAACTACAGAGGAAAAACTGCAGCTGAGGGCCATGTCAGGGTCTGTGGCCCTACTGCAGCCAGGCTCTGTGCTGATGTCCGATGCTCCTCTTACCATCGAAGGCCATGCCGACACTTGAGATCGAGGCCCATGTTGGTGTCTCAGAGCCATACTGCCACTGGGGCAGTGGTGACACCCAGACTCAGCTGTTGTTGAGAACCATGTTGGGTCCATGGTCCTACATCAGCTGGGGTCTGTGCTGAAGTCCGGGCCCTATATTGCCACCAAAGGTCACATAGAGGCCCAGGGCTGGGGCTGCAACCTGAGGCCTTGGTGGTGTCCGATGGCCGTATGTCTGCTAGAACCATTCCCACCTGAGTGGCCATTCCTTCCACCCATAGCCAGGATGTCATCAGAGCTGAAGCTGCTGCCAATGGCCATGTCTGGGTCCGTGGTCCAGCTGCAGCTGGGGTCTGTGTTGATGTCTGTGGCCTGTGTCACCTCAGGAGGCCTTAGGAACCATGGGAGATGAAATCAGAGTGACATGCTGAACTAGCCCCACCCTTCACTGCCCTGAGAAAGCTGGCCTTGCCTCTTGCCAGACCCTGCAGCAAGAGAGCTGGCCCACACCTCACGGGAGAGCTGGCCCCTCCCCTCACCACAGGGAGGGTGAACTGACCCTGAGGGCAGGCATGTAGGGGAGCTGCCTCCACCACCTTGTCCAAAAAGGATGGCCCCAGTGGTCCAGAATGACACAGCTGGGCCTTGGGTTGACCCACCCTAGCATCTACCCCATCTAGGACCTGCTGGAACTTGTGAAGGGACTGGTTCTATAGAGCAATACTGGCAAGCTCTCCAAGCCTCAGGAGGCCACAGGATATCCCAGAGGAGTTCTGGTGAGGATCCAGTGAGGATGATATACCAGAAACCAGAGGCCTTAAACTAGACCAGTGACTCACTGCAATGAACATTTGCCAGTCAAGCTGATGGGACAAAGTGTCATACTCTATGGCATACCAAGGCCTCCAATGCCACTGGGATGAGGGAAGAGTGATGGAGAGGGAGGAAAGAAGGAGAAGCAAAGGGAATTTTATGGGTTGTTTTTTTTTTTAATGTTCTTGATTACTGTGTTTTGTTTTCTTTTGTGGTAGGATTGTGGCAGGGATGAGGGGAGGATATGGGGGGACCGGGAGGTGGGGTGCATGATGTGAAACTCCCAAAGAGTCAATAAAGAAGTTAAGTAGAAAAAAGATTTTTTTCAAAAAAATTTTTTTCCAAAAAAGAAAAACTAATGAAATTATAGAAAAAAAAAAGAAAGAAAATAGAAAGGCCTCAAATTAGAGAAAGAAATTGGTGTATAGAACTCCCCAAAGACAAACAGAGAAGAAACTCTTTACATCAAAAAGCAGTCAGGATGTCAAAAATGCAAGTGAAAAAATAATTGTAAAAGCAGCTTGAAAAAAGACGACAACTCAGGCGGGAGAGGTGGTTCAGAGGTTAAGAGCACTGCTTGCTCTTCCAAAGGTCCTGAGTTCAATTCCCAGCAACCACATGGTGGCTCACAACCATCTGTAATGAGATCTGGCGCCCTCTTCTGGCCTGCAGGGATATGTGCAGACAGAACACTGTATACATAATAAATACATCTTAAAAAAAAAAAAAAGAAAAATACAGTTTTAAAAAAAAAAAGACAACAACTCACAGGCAAAGGCAGAAAGATCAGAATCACCCCAGACTTTTCATCTGCCTTCATAAAGGCCAGAAGTACATGAAAAGAGTTACTTCAAGCTCTGAAAGCAAACTGTGACCCAAGAATTCTGTATTCAGCAAAGCTCTCTTTCAACATTGATGGAGAAATAAAGGTCTTTCAAGACAAACACAAATTAAGGCCATTCACAACAACCAAGCCAGATACTGAAGAAGGTTTATAATGGAATACCTCACAGGAAGAATGGAAGACAGCTGTCTTCGTGTGATGCATGAGCATACATGGGAGAAGAAAAGAAATATCAATAATCCAGCAAAACAGAAGAACATCACCTCACAAATTTAGAGAAAATAGCAAGTCTCTTCTTTTTTTAAAATTTTTTTATTTATTATGTATACAGTGTTCTGCCTGCATGTATGCTTGCAGGCCAGAAGAGGGCACCAGATCTCATTACAGATAGTTGTGAGCCACCATGTGGTTGCTGGGAATTGAACTCAGGACCTCTGGAAGAACTGCCAGTGCTCTTAACCGCTGAGCCATCTCTCCAGCCCAAGTCCCTTCTTATAGTAACCTTAAATGTAAATTGTACATGGTCATTTCTTTCCTGCCTGTCAGTTTCTAAATAACAGACTTAGAGATTGGATATGAATTATAAATGCTCAGTTGATATCTCAGGCTTGTTACTAGCTAACTCTTACACTTAAATTAACCCATATTTCTTTCTTTCTTTCTTTTTTTCTTTCTTTCTTTCTTTTTTTTTTTTTTTTTTTTTTTTGGTTTTTCAAGACAGGGTTTCTCTGTGTAGTTTTGGTGCCTGTCCTGGATCTTCCTCTGTAGACCAGGCTGGCCTTGAACTCACAGAGATCCACTTGGCTCTGCCTCCCGAGTGCTGGGATTAAAGGCGTGTACCACCACCGCCTGGCTAACCCATATTTCTTAACTATGCCTTGCCACATGGCCTGATACCTTTTTCTCAGTCCAGCATGTCCGTCTTGCTTCTCTGTGTCACCAGTAACTCTCTGACTCTGCCCTTCTTCCCACTCCCACCCCAGCATTCTTCCTGTCTTAGGCTGTCTCACCCAATCTCTTTCTGCCTAGCTATCTGCCAAGGAGCTTTTCATTAACAATGAGAGCAATACATTTTCACAGTGTAGAGGATTATTCCATAGCAATAAATGACCCCATTTTACCACTAAAAAGATACAGACTGATGGACTGGATTAAAAAGCAAGAACCAACTATACATTATCTCCAAGAAACACACTTAGCCAGCAAAGAAACCAAATCCACAATGTCAAATGATGGAAAACAAACTACCAAGTGTGATGGCTAATCTTGGTTGTCAACTTAACTACATCTGGAATCAACTAAAACCCAAGAATCTGGGCACACATGCAAGGCGTTTCTCTGAATAGAGGTGGGAACACCTGCCCTAAATCTGGACCTTTTGAGGTCAGAAGGACTACCCTAAATCTGGGCCATATCTTCTGAATAGGCCCATAGAATAGGAAATGGAAGTTGGAAGCTTTTGCTTTTTGCCTGCTTGCCCTCATTCTTACTGGCAAGCTCATCTGTCCTGTTGTTGAGGCTTTCCTTTGCTGGTATTACTTCTTCAGAATTCCAGCATAGATTGAAGACTAAGCAGCTCTCTAGGACTTCCTGGGGATTCCATCTGCAATTGGGATTGATGAGACATCCAGTCTATGGATTGAAGAACTATCAGTTTCTTATGTAACTACTTAGACCATAGTGTGGAAGCCACTCTAATAATTTACACACACACACACACACACACACACACACACACACACACACGTTCATTCTATCAGTCTGTTCCTTTAGAGAACCCTGACCAATATACCAAGCAAATTAAAAATATAAACAAGCAGATGTTGTTATCTTTCTAGAAGGAAAAGTAAACTTTGTAGCAAAATTAATGAGCTGAACTTAGGAGACATTCAGAATATTCCCCCAACAGATAAGAAATACACATATTTCTCAGCAGCACACATAACCTTCTCCCAAAGTAAACAAGCCTCAACAAAGCAGAGAACAAACAACAAAACTAAGATAATTCCTTACATCTTATCAGACCACAATGAAATAAAACTAGAAATCAACAATGAGAGAAATGACCCAAACCACAAAAATACTTGGAGGCTGAAGGATGCGTTGTTGAATGAACAGTTGGGGACCATTCAAGAAATCAGACAGGACATTTTAAGATTTCCAGAAACAAATAATAATAAAAACAGAACCTATCAGACCTCTGAGACACAGCCGAGACAGCCCTAAAAGGAAAGTTTACAGTAAATAATGACACTGCACCCAAGGTGACTTTTCTACTGGGATTCTCATCTGCTGTGTCCTTTTCCTCCACATGGGGGCAGTAGTGAGGCTCAGTAGCCAGTGGGAAAGATGGGAAGTGGGAGGAGCTGCTGTAGGCTCCAGCCTAGGGTCTGGATCTCTCTCCAGTGTCTTTCCCTGCATTGCTTCTCTTACTGGCAAACTTTCAGAATAAAGGAGGTGACATCAGCGATGCCTAGGTGCATAGAGCTGAAGGAGTCTGTAGGAAAAAAAATCAAGAAATCAGCAAAGAGGAGTAAAGGAAGAATTAACACAGTTGCACTTTTTTTCAACAAAGCACATGATTTTAATTACTATGAAAAAGCTCCACTCTGAGCCCCAGTGGTGGAGCACGCCTTTAATCCCAGTACTCCGGAGGCAGAAGCAGGTGAATCTCTGTGAGTTCAAGGCCAGCCTGATCTAGAGAGTGAGATCCAGGATAGCCAGGGCTGTACAGAGCAACCCCGTCTCAAAGAAACAAACAAACAAACAAACAAACAAAAAACCAAGTATGAAAAAATGGGGGGGGGAAGCCCCACTCTGTAGTTTCTTGTGAAGTCCTGGCACACCCAGATGATTGGTGCTCATATTTCACACAGAACACACACAAAGTAGTCTAGAAGAGAGACATGTCTAAGGTTTATGGTGGTCCAGGGCAATTAGGGTTGTTTAGGATTAGCATAGCAGATGCAGATCAACAGTAGGGACTCAGATTGCAAAGCTGAGGTGCTTCCTGTACCCAGACATCCCTGGGAGCAGTGGGGTGGGAAGTGCCTGTTTGACTGTGTCAAGTAGGGCACCTGGGAGGTGGGAGGGGACCTAGGAGACTTTTGGGATGGCCCTGTGTGAGGAGGGGACTCAGGCAGGGGTCCCCAAGAGTGACCTCACTTCCTTAACAATGACCCAACAATGCAGAACCCTGCAACCAGGCAGCCAGCTGCTTAGAGACAGCCTAGCAGGCTCATTTGTCCTGATACTCTAGTCAGAGCAGGATGTTTTCTTGTTGTCTTGGGATTACTCGAGGCTCAGACCATAAGAAAGAGAAAAGAGGAGGCCATGGTGGAGGCCATGGTGGTACCCGGAGATCCCGGGTTCACTCCTGGCTCCAACGCCTCTGGCCATTTGGCCGGAGAGGAACAAACTCGACCCAGGGCAGCCAGGGCCAGGATCACACAGACCAGGTAATCACTCTGAAATCTCAGAGTTTCCCCAAATTTCACTTTGGGAGTTTGGCAGCGTAAAGATTCAGGAAAACTTGGAATAATAATAGCCAATCAGAATGTTGTTGTCCTGTGCCTGTTGGAACCATCCACCTTGATCTCTCCTCAGGTTGAGAAGGAGTCTGCCCCAAAGGACCTGAAGAAGTCCTATAGAAAGTCTCGCTTCAGTGCTTTGGAAGAGGTGGTGATTCACCTGGTGATTTCCCTGCAGACTGGGGATCCCTCTGTTGTTCTCACATTCATTTACATATATCAAAGGTTTGTCACCATGCAGTGGGTGCCAGGCCTGCTGTTCAAGCAGTGAGTGCCCACCTCCAAGCTCAGAGGCCTCAGATCCTCTCCTGGTTATGGGAAGCTCTCTGCCTTCCTCTGAGCCTCCTTATTTTCTAGAGTGTTGTTGACTATTCACCCAACAGCATGAAGTCAGAAAGTGCTTCCTCCAGGCTTGGCCTTAGGGACTGGTGTGTCCAGAGCTGAGACTCTAATGAGTGTGGATGTTCTCTGTACCTTCAAGAAGCTCTCTATCCTTGGCCCAGTTTTTCTGAGCCTTGACCAAAGCACTTCTCCTATTGTAAAGGAGGTTCTAGAATTCCTATTGGAGTACCGAATAGAGATGTGTCCAGAGTGGAGACCCGTGGAGGGTAATCCAAGGAACCTGGTGTGCACTGGGATGTCTGGATAGAGATGTTTGTGATCACCCACTGCACAAACATATTTGAAGCACCTACTGTATCAGGGTGAATTCATAATACTGAGAGCAGACAGGACTTCTAGGTACTGGACTTAGATTCCTCTCCAGGTATCAGTGTCCCCCTAGAGGTCTTTTGGATGGGGACCTGAGACTCTACAGATGACATCCTTCCTGTTCTCCTCTAGGTATGCATACTTCTACCCTGATTGTGAAGAGGATGAAGAAGTTATGGGGTAAGTGGGCTTTGCAACAAGAGAAAGGCCTTGGCTCTCCAGAGTCGGGTCATTTGGGTTCTAAGGGTCAGGGATGATGCTTGGGTCTCACACTCCTGCTTTCTATCATACTGATGTCGGAGTATTTCCTGGAGGGTGAGAAGAATTGCATGGGCAGGGTCCTTGCTAGTGGGAATATGGAGGAAGCCTGTGGCCTCCGGTGCCCCCGTGAGACTCTACCCTGATCTCAGCCCATCTCATCCAGGCCTGGTCAGCTGCGCTCCGTTAGAGCCTGAGAAAGGAGTGTGCGGAGCTCCCAGCTCCCATGGACCTCACAGCCCTGCTCACTGTGCTCATTTGCATAAGGGCTGGAGATCTTCTTCCTTGCAGTCTCACATGCACGGAGCCTTGAGAGGGGCGGCAAAGGAGAGTCCAGGCCACCGACTGGGCTGTCTGTCTCCTAACCCAGAGCCATCTCCACCCTCCTGGACATACGGATTGAGAAGTTCCCTGAGGATTTTTGCCAGGCATCAGTCCTGTCCATTCTGAAACAAGTGAAGAACTACTTGATTGTCAACATTCCCCATTCAGATGTTGTCATTCGTGTCAATGAACTCCTGACCCAGCTGCAGGCAGAAGTGGCCAGTGACTCAGAGGCCAGCACTGAGGAAGCCTCAGGTAGGTGCTTGACACCCTGTCAGGAGGATTCAGTACCTGGAGAGCTGGGGGGATCCTTGAGAGGCTCCTCTTTGCAGGGGTTGTTACTGGACTCTAGCCTGGGCACATGTCGTTTTGTAGAATACGGTCTGGGATTCCAGGCACACATGATCTCCTCTGTGTTTGGAAAGGCTGAGAAGGAGGTCTCATCCTGGGCATGTTGTCTCCTCCTGCACTCCACTGCCTCTTCCCCTTCTAGAGATGCCTGCATCAGCAGCACATCCTTAGATCTGGGGAGCCGCAAATGCACAGATCTGGAGCTTGAAGTCTGTTAATCAACAACGAAGACAGCTACACCGGAGCTGGAGACCACAACAAGCAACAGAAGTTTCTGTGACACCCGTGAGATGTGGCAGCAGCGGTGGGTCACCACACGGGTTAGCAGCTGTGGATACTGAGTGTCCTCATGTCAGCAGATATTGCAGCTTTTGCACACCTGACTTTGCTGCAGTGGGTCTCCCTCCCCAGGGAATGGCCCTGCCACCTGTTTCCCTTCTGCTGAACCATCAGTATCTGCTCTGCAGACAGCACCAGTTCTCTTGTTCCCCACAGAATCCCTCCCGGATTTGAACCCCCAGCATTCTCAGCCCCACAGCCAGCCTCCCCATCCCCTGAGTAACTGTTTTTATTATTCTGGTTATTTTCGATACTGTGTTAGTTTAAGTATTGGTTTTAATAAATTGTTCGTTTGTTTTTCATTGTCTAAGTTGTGGTTGTGATGTCCCCTCAGCATGCTTGTACAGGGCCTAGCAGTTTCCCTAAGCAGACCACACTGGTTTTGTGAGAGGCTACATAGAGACAGACCATCCTGGAGAAAGGGAGGCAAAAGCCACTGCCTTGACAGAGACCAGGCGAATGCCTGAGAGAGGTGCTAGAAATACAGATAGTTGTGGCTGGCTGCCGTTTGCTGGGGTCCTAAGAGCTAGGTCATGTGCTTAGAGGTCTGGCTGACCAGGTATCCTTCAAAGGGTTTCTGCTTTAGTTTCAGGCTCCTGTAGCTGGGTAGCAGTACTATTTCAGGGTCTGATGAGGACAAATTGCAATGTCACCAGGTCCCTGCTTCCCATGTGCACAAGGCTAGGCACACACTCACCATTTCCCATAATGAAGACACAATGTGAAGAGAGGAGTGGCCATAGATTTCAGGGGTATTGGATGCTATGGACAATGTTTAAACCATGCGGATATTCTTGAAATAATCCTTAGCTTTTCTTCAATATTGGGGCAGTCTATGAGTAACAATGTCATGGTTTTATTTATATTTCCTCCTGTGTTTATGAATATGGCCTGGAAACAATCCAAGTGCCACTCACCATGCTTCTGTTGTTCTCCTCATGACAATTCCATTGATGACTCCCACCAATTGTTGTCCCACATATGTGACCTGGGGCAGCTAAGGTGCTCATCTCCCCAGTGAAGCCAATCAGGCTGTGCAGGACTTAGAGGGGTCACAGACCTGCTCATGAGAGCTTCTGAGGGACTAAGGGAACCCACCCATCAGTCACCATGACATTTTTCATGGGAAAAGATCACACAAGTCTCATTTCTATAGAGGCAAATGTCCAGACATCAGAGACTCCACATCATAGTTTGGGAGTTGAGCTTCAGCAAGGTGTATGTAGTGTGAGATGGAATGTGTGTGTGTGTGTGTGGGGGCTGGTTGTGCAGGAAGTCTGCTGAGAGATTCCCATCTGGACTGGGCCAGATCAGACTTCCTGGTGAACATGGAGTCAGAGTGTGCCGCCAGTCCAACAGAGCAGGGGCAGTGGACTGGCTGTGACAAGATAGTACAGGTAATAGAAGATGGTGAAATATTTGTGAAAAATTAGATATTGACTTCGAGCTCTAGAAAGAGCTTTATCAGAGACCAAGCTCTCTAATTTGGGGTTGTTTCCAACACCCTCAGAGAACTGCAGGGCACCAGTGTCCCTGAGGAGAGCTGAGGCACAGGCCACACATGCTTAGCTCTTCAGGTGTGCAAATCCTGTCAGAGACATGCATAGCCCAGAGCCCTGCTGCCTAATGACCACTCCTGCTGGGCTGGTCCCTGAGCTGAAAAGACCAGCAGCCCTCCCCTCTCCCCTCTCCTGGAGTTGGCTGCACTCTCCAGTGCAGGGGTTGGGGCATCAAGGCTTTGCCTTCTCTCCCTCAGGGAAAGGGATCCAGTCCCAGTGGCTCATGCATAAGCTCCTGTATGACGTCACTTGCATGTGTGCAACAAGGCCACTCCTGCTTCCCTGCCAGACACCTTGGAAGATTTGCTTTTCTTGATTAGGAGGCAAAGGGGATATGTGGGGACTTCTGCTATTAAGGTGACCTGGTGATGCTCTGCTTGGTGTCTTCCCAAAGCAGCTTCTAACTAAGGGAAAGCAAATATTTCCACCTTCCAGATGGTGCAACATGTAGTGTCATCCAGAACAGTTCATAGTGTTTGCAAGAGGACCTCAAATCCTCCAGCGATGGAGGCTTGGTTTAATGCTAGGAGGTTATTCCTAATCTTCATTGTTTGTGGACACTCTTTTTTTTGTTTGTTTGTTTTTTTTTGGCTGTTGTACGTGCCCTGTTGGATAGTGGACACTCTTAAAAGTAACCCTGAAGCTGGGCATAGTGGTGGACTCTGTCATCCTAGAACTTGGGAGGCTGAAGTAGGAGGATCAGGAGTTCAAGCCCTTGAAATTAGTTCAAGGCCAGCCTGGGCTGCATGAGACTCTCTATACCAACAAAGTGAGTGTGAGTGTAGTTCAGTGCTTACCCTTTGTGAAGCCACTTTATCCCCACAAACAAACAACCATCCATGTCATTTATGGTAAGAGTTTGCCTCACAGTTCCTGATAGACCCACAACACACCCCCACGGCTGTGCATGTTTGGCGGACCTAGACACTTCCGCCTAGCCAGTTCCGGGTCAAAATAGCCATTTCTGGGCCAAGGCGTTTCGCGTAACCAGGACCCCGTGGCTTTGCATGGTTGAGTAAGAGTGTGCAACACAACCATGTGATCTGTGCATGTGTGGAGTAGCCACATCGACCTGTGTAGGCATGTGTGACCCAGTCTTTATAAGCCGGCGCCATATTCCCGGCTTCCTTCTTCTTCTCCACACGCATGTCTCTTCCGCAAGCCTGAGCACTCCTCTGTGTCTCTCATCTTAATAAAACTCTTTCTTGTTAGTGGATTCTGTCGTGTTTTGTGACATTTCCTCGCAGGGTAAGAGCGCTGCTAAATAACTAACAGTTCCCCCATCCTCAAAGATCCAAGTTTGGCAAAGGCATCTCCTACTGTGGCCTGACATATGAACTGGACAACCCCAGGTTGGGTAGAGGTTTCTTTGTCTGTTTGAGGCAACAGAGAAAGTTTTTTTTCTTTCTTCGAGACAGGGTTTCTCTGTGTAGTTTTGCGCCTTTCCTGGAACTCACTTTGTAGACCAGGCTGGCCTCGAACTCACAGAGATCCGCTTGGCTTTGCCTCTCGAGTGCTGGGATTAAAGGCGTGAGCCACCACTGGCAGGCTTCAGAGAAAGTTTTGACACTACAAGTGAATACATTTGACCTTCAAAGACTGAGAGAGCCCACTATTAGTATGAGCTACTTGAATTATGCCAAGACTCTATGCTTCTAAGGTTAAGGCTTTTTTCTCTCTCTCATATATTTCAGACATAATCTCACACTGTAGCTCAGGTTGGCTTGGCTTGGAACTCCTATCTAGTTCTGGCTGGCATTGACCTTATGGCAATTGTCCTGCTTCAGCCTCCTGATTGCTGAGATTACAAGCATGGGCAATGTGATTGCTATTCTTGGTTGTCAACTTGAGTACACCTGGAATCAACTAAAACCAAAATGGCTTGGTACACCTGTGAGGGTTTTTTTTTTTCTTAATAAAAATCGTTTGAAGTGGGCAAACCTACTTCTAATCTAGATCTCTGAGGTTGGAAGAGCCATCTCTGATCTAGATCACACCTTCTACTGGCAGCTTATATAAAGGACATGGAAGGACACTTGTTCTCTCTGCCTATTTCTTCAGGATTCTGGCAAATACTGAAGACCAGTAGAGACATCTACCCTCATGGATGAACAACACTGGGTTCCTGGACCTTCCATACATAGGCAGCCATTATTGGATTAGCTGGACCACAGCATGTAAGCCATTCTAACAAAATCCCTTTCTCTCTCTGTATATATGGAGAAATTCATTCTATAAGTTCTGTTGCTCTAGAGAACCCTGACTGATACAGGCACTCTGGTTTGGCTTCAAATTTACTTTAAAGATAGGAAGAGTAATTAGGATGGGGTAGTTAAATGCAGTGCTAATTATTAGGAAATCTCATCACCTCTATAGCAATATGCAAGTGTAGGTTATTGAAATATTAAGAAAAAATTAAAATTTACTTGCTATTTACTAAGTATATCAAATGGAAAGGGAAAGTGACTGTTATCATGGACATAAGGAACTTTGTGGATCATTAAAACAAAAATAGAAAACTCTGGGTGAGAATAAAGATAGTGGTACTTACTAGTTATCTTGGCAATGCTGGGATCCATGGAGAACACACACACACACACACACACACACACACACACACACACACACACACAGAACCAAAAGTTTTCCTGTCACCTTTTCCTCCCTTCAACTCTCCATGTTTGAGGATGTCAGATACATATTTCTGAAACAAGAAAACTAAAGGGTTATTGGGAAGTAGAGTTGTGTGGCTGAGGAGTGCACATGGCTCAAATATGAGGTTGTGTTCTAACAAGCAAGCCTAGAGAAACTGTGCCCTGGATGGGGGAGTATTAGAAAAACGAGGTGGCTAATAAGGTCCTTGAGTGAGTGTGTGTTGTGAGGATGTCTAGGGGGCTGTGCAGCAAGATTTTGTCTCCTGGACAAGCAGTATGACCACAGCTAGTGTTTGGAGGCAGGATGGCCAGCCTCTGATGACCGTGTCTAGCTGTTTGGAGAACAATGGGCTGTATGTGTGCTCCATGCTTTTGGCAGTCTATTGTAAAAGCTTATAGTTGGTTATCATGTAGAAAGAGATAGAAGGGCTTGTGTAGGTCTGGAACTGCAGGTGTAGAGGACTGAGGGAGGGAGGGAAGGAGGGATGGAGGGAGAGAGAGAGAGAAAGTCTGTGCTGGGATTTTATCTGGTTTGAAACTGCAGGTCTTGTGCATGCTGTCATGGTCTCTGTCAGTACATATGTGTCTTGTATAATATTAGAGGGACCAGCCTTAATATTATACATCCCAGGGGCTCAGGAGAGAGAACTACTAATGGCGAGGACTATTTTTGGAAAATAGAATCTCAGCACACTGAGATCTATAGTCCATTTGCTTTAATTCCTCTGGCATAACATCCTTTATACACAGCTTCAGTTCTGTTCTCATGTCTAGCTCATTTCTTGCCTGATTTCTCTATATTTATCTACTGTCCCCTCTAGGTTCTATCTTAATTCCTTTATCTAGTTCTGTCCCTTCTAGGTTCTCATCTATCTAGTTCTTTCTCTTATCAGCTCCTTTCCCATCTCCTTCTCTCTCATCTGTCTCTTCCTCATCTTGTTCTTCCCCATCTGGTTCTTCCTCATCTTCCATCTCGTTCCTCTAGTCCTCTCTTCTAGCCCTTCAATCTAGTTCTTCCCCATCTCAGTTTGTTCCTCTCAAGTTCTTACCCTTCTAGTTCTTTCATTCTCTTTTCTCTTTTTCCCCTGTGCCCTGGAAGTCCCAGTATATAAAGGGAGGGTCCAAGCTAAATTGTGTAAAGCTATTACTTAACGTCCACCTCTCCTAGGCGGTGTCTCCTTGTGGAATTTACCTTAGGTCAGGAGACTTGCCTGTGGGCTGCTATCATTGTTAGTCCTTGGAAGTTGGGCGCCCACCTGGGTGGTGTTTCCTGTAGTCCTTTAAAGTGGCTAAGGGAGATAATCTGATTTCAGAGAAAGCCTTTCCTGAGGCTGTTCTCCAAATTCCTGGAATGTATATGTTCAGAGAGTGATCAGTCCACACTGTTAGCCCTTCTTAGGGAAAAGTCAATTGGGAAAACTATGAAGGCACACATGATTTTCACAACAGAATACAGCAGATATATAACAAGCCAAGAAACACCAAAAACTCCTTGGAATTTGGCTTCCTCTGGAGGAATTCCCTGATTTCTCCAGGTAGTGACTTTGCCATAACCAGCTGAGTTCTTATGATATATTCCTGCGGCCTGCAGCAATATGTGCATCAGTCCTGTGGTTTCTGGAAGATTCTGTTTCCTTCCATCATCCATTACTTCGGGTCTTACAACTTTCTCACTCCTCTTCCACATAGAACCTGAGCCTTGCAGAGAGGGCTTTGATAAAGACGTCCTATTTAGGGCTGAGTGCTCCAAGTCTCTCACTCTCTGCATGTTGTCCATTTGTGGGTCTCTGTGTTAATTACCATCTACTGCAAGAAACTTCTCTGATACTTATTGAGTGATGTACTGATGAGCCAAGTGCAGCAGCTTAATAGCAAATAAAATTAAATAAAGGACACATTAAGTCCCATCTCATAGAATGAATATTAATATTTGGAGGTAATTACTAATGTTCTAACTTTGTGTGACCACTAGATCTCTCACATTTTCATATCTATTATTACTGTAAATGATGTGTATGTAGGTATTCATGTCATGGTCTGTGTGAAGGTTGAAGGTAACTCTGTGGAACTGATTTTTTCTTTTACCTTTATTTGGGTTCTGGCGACTGAACTCAAGTTGTCAGGCTTGCATCCTCAGACAGAAAACACCTTTACTAGCTGAGCCATTTTGCCAGCACAACATGTTATTACACTTTGACCTACTTCATTCCCCCCCAACCACCCCCAACCTGTGCCTTCTGGTTCTTTCTTGCTGGTTACTTCCTCCTGGTGATGTCCCACTTCTAGCTTTCATGTTGCAGCTACCCCAAGTCCAAATTAAACTTTTTTTTTGTTTTTTTCGAGACAAGATTTCTCTGTGTAGCTTTGTGCCTTTCCTGGAACTCACATTGTAGACCAAGCTGGCCTCAAACTCACAGAGATCCACCTGACTCTGCCTCCCAAGTGCTGAGATTAAAGGTGTGTGCCACCACTGCCCAGTTTAAACTTTTATAATTGATATAAAATATCAGAACAGGTGCAATGGATTCTAACAACCATATTCAGAACACTTGACATGTTCTCATTGCTCAAGGTAGAAAAAATTTGAAAACACACACAAGTCATATCACATGTATGCAAATTCTTTCATTCCTTTGAGTATTAGTGGGCATTTTATAATTTCCAACACAGACTGGGTGTCCTAGTTAGGATTTCTATTGCTGCAGTGAAACACTTGGCCATAAAGCAAGTTGGGAAGGAAAGGGTTTATTCAGCTTACACATCCACATTGCTGTTCACTACTGAAG
The DNA here is from genome assembly GCF_949786415.1 of Peromyscus eremicus. Lineage (NCBI taxonomy): Eukaryota > Metazoa > Chordata > Mammalia > Rodentia > Cricetidae > Peromyscus > Peromyscus eremicus. Next base: position 125,714,715 of record NC_081420.1, read on the forward strand.
GAAGTTGGGACAGGATCCTGGAGGCAGGAGCTGATGCAGAGGTCATGGAGTGGAGCTGCTTGCATCCCCTGAC